>NT_176429.1:536997-541694 GCF_000188095.3 Bombus impatiens | reverse complement strand
CCCCCAGCCGCTATTTCCACCCCCCCCCCTCCCCTGTTACTTACTCTCCGGCCAAATTACTCTATTCCACGTCACCTCCACTTCTTCCCTCCCTTGCAAAAACTCTCTAACATCGCCATTTTCACCGCGTGCAAACCATTCTCTCGTGCGTTTCCCATTAATGCGACGCATCTTTTCTTTCGGACTAAGCGCCCCCTATCTCGCGCGCTCGAGTTCGCTTCCGGCGAGCATTTTTCGGTATTGAACCGGCGCTGCGTGGTCGGAATTTTATAAACGGCGGGGAAAATATATCCGGGACGAGGAAAAGCGCGCTGGGGGTTGGATGGTTGGAAAGGTATGCAAAGGGGCAAAAAGTGAAGCATCGCGACGTCGGTGGCGGTGGCCTCGATGGGGTCGACAAGGAGAAACGCAAAGTCGGCGAAATCCTATTTAATGCAAATTTTCTCATGCACCAGAGCGATATCTCGTCGTTGTAAAATTAATGTTCCCGATGTTTCCTTTTCATTTCCGCCACTGTCGCCCCGCCGCGATCCTCGAAACATGATGGATGGCCAAAAATCTCGCCCCAGGTCGATTTACAGGCTCCTTTGTTTCGAATTCTCCTAGTAGCAGCGCAATCATTTAGATTACCTTGGATAAATAGAAGATGTGGTAGACGATCTTTTCCTATTCTCTTTTCTTTTTTCCCTCTTTTTCTATTTGCTGCGAAGAAGTTTATTGATAGATTCCGAACTTTTATGGACTTACAGGTAATTTGGATACGCAAAGATGCGCGCAAAACGCGCGACATGTAAAATTGTATAAAATATCAAAATCGTAGGGCTTCTGTTAATATTTAGTAGATGAAACAATTTTCTATTCAAACTTCGTTTCCGTCTTCGTAAAAATATGAATTTGTATAAATATCCGCGTTCTATTTGTCAACGTTATTTCAGAGTTTTATACGATGATTTGTAGGAAGCGAATGTTCCATACGTCGACTGTCATCAAACTTATCGATAAAGAAAAGATTCGCTTCTCGTAGTTCAATGAATCCTTTTTAGAATCAAAAATTACATATTTTCTCTAAAAAATCGTGTACGATTTGTTAATAATAAACGTGAATTTTTTCGATCGATCATCCGAAAGGTGCAATTAGACTTGGCCCCTGGAAGGATGTCCGTGACAACCGCGTTTCAGGGTAGAGGCAATTAGGTGAAATTTGAATGGGTCTAGCTATCTGGACGATTATGCTTGAGCACGAAGTCCATCCCCGCGTCTTTCGCCCTTATGGGGATTGTTACGTCCCCGGGCAGCTTAAAAACGCTTTAACTTGCCGCACGGATAAGAACAGATGGTTCTGCTGTCCCCACGGAAACATACAAGCCATGCGAGTTAATGCTCGCTGGAATATTCAAAGGTAGTCACGGAATCACTATTTTTCACGGAGAGTCGCCTTCCAGTACGCATTAAAGAAATACGCCATTTTTCTCCTTTTTTTTTTCTTTTTTTGACGGCCGTATTTAAAATACGATAACAAAACTTACAGTGGGATATTGGAATTTTCTCAAACCGTAATCCACCTCTATTTGTCCGTACATTATTTGTGAAAAAATTCTACCTCTTTTGAATATTAGATTCTCTCTCTTGCATGTTAGAATCTGAAGATTCTGTCGAGCTGAGAACAGGTTCATAGACACGTAATCTGATTTATCTGAAAAATCCGATCGATAAATTCCTCTACGTTCAACGTTATATTTCATTTTCCTGATAGCGAGGTTGGCTCTATGAACGACGAAGGGGGGCTAAAACGATTTCCAAAGCTCAGAGGAAGGCTTAATCCGATGATTAATTCAATTAACGGCGACTGCACGATCGATCTGACACTGCACGGTTTCAGAGATCGGCAGACAGGACCTTAAGCTTCATTTGCATACCGGTTGATTCTCGAGCTGCGGCGGAAGCCTGTTTCGTCCTTGAGGCCGTAGTTTTCCATTAAAAGCTCCGTACATGGTGTCTTGCAACGATTTATTACCGGACATTAGGAAAATAAGCAACGAACGCTATAAAAATATAAGAAATAGAAGGAGAATCTCTTCGCGCGGTAATTGAATAGTCGTTATAAAAAAAAAAACAGTCAGTTTTTAAAACCAGTGCATTTTTATTAACAAACTTGTTACTTTTACGCAAGGGAAATTTGTAATATCGGTGACTTACAGCTTCCAACTTGTTTTATTCGTTTAATGGAGGAATTTTTCAAGGCTGTTTGAAGCTACGATGCAAATTTCTTGGAATCGTACGAATAATGTTAATCGAATTTGGCAGCGAGTGAAAAAGTTAAAATTGAAATCGAAAACAGTCGGAAATAATACAGAATAACTGATAGATTATTGGAAAAATTAGAAAGCGATAAAATAAAACGATTTATTACCAGTAGATACATAGGATTTACTGTGCTACAGATGGTCAATTTCATTTCTTCGAGTACAATCAATTACGAGAAAGTAAATCAGACGGAATTACGGTGTTTGGATTGAAAAAGTTGAAACGGATTCGGAGAACAATGATTCTTCGACACCCGGTGCACTTCAATTGTACCAGATCGAAGGCCATCTTCGCAGACACCGGTTCCAGTGTCTAGAAAGTTTCCTGTCAGCCGACCATCGATACACTTTCGATCCTCTCGGCTTTACTTCGTCGCGGCGAATCTCCTGCTGTAATTAGCTGAATCCTCTTCGACCAGCTCGAGGATGTTCAACGTTCCTTGAGAAAATCGGTGTTTCGGTTATTGGTCTGGTAAACTGCAGATACACTGGATCGTGGTATTTAAACGTTTTATAACATTACGAGATGCTCAATAATAATCACACAGCCGTAAATTACATAGCGTAAATTAAATAAGAAAAATGCAAATCGTATGGAACGATCAATTACAAATTATATTAGAACAGTTACGATCTACGATTCATCGAATCGTATATTTCTTTTGTTCGATTCTCGCTTCGCGCGTTACGTGCTTCGAAAATCCAAAGATACACGCGGAATGGAAAAAGCTCAAGAGATTATATCGTAAAAATCACCATAAAATTCGGAATAATAAATTCGTCTACCCTTTAATCCCGCCATTCGATATTTCAACGAACTGGAATTAATTTCACCGGAAACTCGCAACTCGAGTAAGTCTGTTCGTCATTCTGCGAGAAAAAGCGCGACAGTGAAGGAAAGATATAGGGAAAAAAAAGAAGAAAAAGAAAAAAAAAGAGAGAGAGAGTACTAAAGGCGAGTGAATTTTCAGGCGAGTGAACGCCTATCGCGTCGCTACGGTCCATCGACGTGGAAGAAAGTCGAACGCACCGCGGCCGAGGGTGGAAGAGGAACGCGCGAGGAGCCGATAAATCCTTCGTTCAATCAAGTTAAAACGATGCTAAATTATTTGGAAGGACATAACGGTGCTAAAAGTCGAGGCCTTAAGAATGGTGTACGTGTGTACAATCGTTTCGTGGGATTATATCTTTCCGTGTTTAGGGATGGCAAGAAATGTTCTTCCGCGGCAGAGAGCGCGCTCCTTTATGTCGTCGTCTTAGGCCTCGGTCACACGGAAATTTTTTAATTCGGCACACTGCTGTTCTTGTATCTTGATATAATTATGTCTACGTAATTAACATACTGTATCTTTATTTGCTTTCAGGATCAGATATGATATGTATTTTTATCAACCTATTTATCTCATTTATATCACCCAGGCAATCTTTAATTTCGAAAAGGAAATTATAACGAAGAAAATTATCGGTATGTGAAAATAATGAATTATACATTTTATGAAAATGCGTTATTCGTCACGGATGACAGAACCAACGCTCGTGTGACCGCAGCCTTAAAGGCGAAGCCTTTAACTGCGGAGGTGGTCAACCCTCGAGCGACTCGAGTATCGCGAATTCTCGCTGAAAGGGCCCGGAGAAATTGCGTTCTAGCTCGCAATTTAGTTGGTCCTCCGTTTTTTTCCTTTTTCTTCTGGAGTAGTCTGATATCATAGTTGAGGAGATATAATTCTGGTGGTTGTACGAGGCGAATAATACAGGGAGAAACTTTTTTCTTTGCTTGTGAAAATTATTATGTCTTCCCTCTGTATTCTTCGTTTCTCAACCCTCAATTACCGACGTTATAATATTATTAGCAAAATCTTCGCATAATTAAAGAAACACTTTTCTACAACTGTAAAATGTATTCTATTAAAAAACCATTGATACATACGATGCGTCATTTTTATGTAATGTGCTCAAAAATATCCCGACACGTACTTATTTTGTTGCGAGATGTACTTTAATTGTAAAATTACGTTTTACGTTTTTATTCGAGTCTCGCTGCTTTACGATTGCCTGCAAGATTATGAATTTTCATAAATATGCCCGCTCTACTAATCACGTAGTAGTGTTAGATCAATACTAGTGTTTTTTTCCTTCTTTTTGTATTTTCGTCAGTAAATTGCAATTTTCCAAAGGTTTTCGTATCACCTAAAAATAATTATGCAAAATGTATCGATCGTGTATCACGTAGAAATGTGAAAGATCTGTTACAAAATTCTTTCGTTGGTCGGTTGTGTCGTTTGTGGGACAAAAGTGGCACGAAATCATTTTTGTTTGGACTCAGATGTTGCTATGGAAATTGAACGATGGGTCGGCGGCACGTTCGTATCGATTCCCAGGCACGAGTACACGTCT
>NT_176429.1:494628-535130 GCF_000188095.3 Bombus impatiens | reverse complement strand
AGTACACGTCTCGTGTACTCGTGGCTGCACATTCGTGTTAAAGTTCAGTTCACTCACCTGCTCTGATCGTAAGAAGGTTGCTTACGATCGTACGTGTGACGAAATCGGGTGTCCGAGCGCTGAATTACGGAAATTAATTTTACACCGCTAATTATTCAAACTCGTGTTTGTTCGCGAAAACGTATAGACGTCACAAACAACGTTCGAAATACTCTCCAACTCATTATTTTGAATTAGAACATTTCGAAGATTAATAACGTTATTTTTAAATTTAAAAAAGGTGGAAATTTTCAATGAGAAATATTAAAGATGTCATAAAGAATCAACGACATCTTCATAATTCCATTTTAAACGTTCCAAATATTAAAAATACCATTGTTTCAAAATAAAAATAAAAGACTGTTTAACTGTTTAGAATAATGTTATAAACAGTGTGTGAAATTTCTTCGAATCTCATAATTCCATTGCAAACATTTGACAGATTAATGATACTATCGCGTGGATATAAAAATTAAAAGAAACGTTATATTATCTATTCCATGGAAACAATACAGGAACGTGGAATCGAACGGAGCCAAGGATTTTCAGAAAAGTGGTCGCTCGGTAGTATCGATCGGTTCTCTGTCGGATCGGTAATAAAAAGGCGCTGACAGTTCGTTCTCGTTCTCCTCTCTTTTTACGTTATTCTCGGAATCGCGTCAAGTGTATCGTGTAAAGTGCAATTCAGAGTCGCGTGTGCGTCATTCGTGTGAAATTAGCGTCGTTGTTATGCGAGTCGTCGAAACGTTGGTAGTCGCTGTTTGACAGTGTTTATAGTTGTAGAAAGGAAATCGAGCGGTATCGCGGCGTTATCGTCTGTCAGAAAACGGAAGTTGCTGTTATCTTCGCGCGAAGACGAGAGGAAACAGCGTTCTCCGGTGAGTGACCGGGTTCCAGTGATTTTTACTAAATCGATCGCGCTTCTCGTACACCTTGACACCCGGTATGTAATCATTTCTCTTATTAAAATCTAATAAATTTTCTTGCGTATCGATATCCTCTAAAAAATTTCTCGAATCAACGGGATATTGAAATAATCCCACAACGTAGAGGATTAAAATGTTCGTATTGACAATCTAAGAGCAGGAAGCTTTTGGAAGCGTTATCGTTCGGTGTAAATAATATGAATTATACCGAAGAAAAGATAAATAAACAAACAAAATGTTTATAATTCCACTCTGTTGATTAATTCTACTTCTTCTTTTGTTAACATTTTTATTCGGACGAAGGCCAGTTATCGATAAGTGTGGAAGAAATTTGTCAAAAAATGACATCCTTTAAAATTCATCTTACAACAGCTACCATGTCCGAAATTCGTTCTCCGTATAGAATAAAAAATCCCTTCGTTTAAAATCAATTAATCTTCCGTCGTATCACTGTTCTGTGGAAAAAAGTAACAAAATATTAATTTTTAATTGCCAATCATTATATATTGCCAAATATCTTCTTCCTTACCTCTTGCTAAGGTTACCAATAATTAGTAGATATTCGTTGGTAACATAAGAAGGCTTAATTGTAAAACTTATGCATTTTGTTAAGCAAGTTATTAAAGTATATATAAGTACATGTAAATTTCACAGTTAATGTTTTTGTGCATCGCAAGAAACTACAGGAAAAACTTTAGCCGTCGATAATGATTATCGGTAACCAAAATAAAATTCGGGTCATCGATAATGGTTACTGGTAACCAAACAAAATTCCTGGCTATTTATAACCGGTTACTGATAACCAAAATTAAATTTCCCTCGATAACAACTACTGGCAACGAAAACAATTTTAATCATTTGTAATGGTTATCCGTAAGCAAAATTTCTTAATTAAAAATATTAACTCGTACACCGCAACCTTTACAATTCATCTTACAACAGCTACGATGTCCGAAATTCGTTCTCCATGTAGTATAAAAATTCCCTTCGTTTAAAATCAATTAATCTTCTGTCGTATCGCTGTTCTACGAAAAAAGGCCACAAGGCGTAACTATTACAAACGAACCGGCCCTCGGTTGAAACCATAATCGACACGGTAGAACGGAACGAGATACGGGATTAAATCGGAGATGGTGAAAAATCGTGGTGGAGAGAGGCGGCTTAACACTAACAACCGTTTCGCGCGTGCATCATTCCGAGCAAATATCGCCATCAAATCGAGCATCGCGTCAACAATTTTTCCATCCCCTCGTATTTCAACCGGTAGTCGGCCGATTAATTCTTTTCCCGGCCACGAATAGCCCCAGGCGCGATTAATTAATTCCGCTGGTTGTGAACGCATGCCGGCAGAGCTGGAAAACACGGCAATTTCGTCGGCTTGGGATCGATCGTTGGAAACGTGTGCGTGCAACCGATTCCGATAACGAAGATGATAACGAGAACAGCGTTCAACTAGCCCGATCGAGGATAGTTACATCGTTGAAAATCCACGAATAAACGTTTTCGATCGATCCGCGACGATTGATCTGTCCACCGACTTGGTTTTTGGTCAGAATTCCTTTTGGGAGGTGGCGGCTGAAAATTATTAGGTTGACCGAAATGTTTCTTTCGTTTTATAAGGAAATAATAAACGCGCAATGTCTTTTGTTTTATATTAATTTATTGAATTATAATAGTAATAGAACGAAATGGGCCATACGTAAGTCAATAGAATAATATAAAACAGAAATTGTTGTTCGTCTATTATCAACTTATAAAACGAAAGAAACTTTTCGGACAACCTAATACATCTGCTAAGTTGCGGTTTCTACGATTTTAATCCTGTTATGCTTATGACAGTATATCGCGTACGATGGTTTTCATTTTGTGTTAATCGTGTAACGATCGGATATGCATGTTTATGCATGGTTGATAAATCTGCATGAAATACTGTTTAATTTCCTGTGCAGGATAAACGAGCCTCTCAAACGCCAGACTGATGATAACTTTGTATTCAGTTTTTCATTTCTTTTTATCCATATATGTATATGTCACATTCTATCGTCCGATATAAGAAGATTAATATTTACATCGGATTTGATTATGAAATATAATTTGAGAAAAATTAATTTAATATTGCTATTAATTTTCTTTTAATATCACGTAGCTTAGTTAGAGCAAATAAATCAGTTTCTTTCTTTTTATCCATATGTATATAATTATTAAATATAATATAATTATATATATAATTAATGTCCCTTTTTTAATTGCAAGAAATGTCTTCCTTTCAAGAAATATTTCCACAAGTTCGTTAGTGAAACAAAATGTATTCAGATATCACCTCTTGCCTTTATTTTTCAACTTTAGTTATTCGAACTTCTGAACTTGCGGAAATATCAAAAAATTGGGAATAGCTGTGTTTGGAAATGGGGAATAATTATTTTAATTTTCAGATATATTCTGAAATGAGTGATAAAGTTTGATACGCTATCGATGAATCAACGTACGTTATCGCCTCACGTTTACTATTTTTTTAGCGATATCCACTTTACAGCAGACGCTTATAATAATTAAACGATTACCGAGGCTAGATCGTTTCGTATTAAAATTGGAATTTGAATTGTGGAAAATACAGATATAAAGTTTGTTCTTTGTATCTGTCGTCCGTAAATGAAACTAGCGCGAGTTAAAGCAATTGCGACGTCACTGCATGCTTGAAAAATAATTGAACGTGGAATGGAATAAAATAGAATCGCGTGAAAAACGAAGAACTGCTGTTTAATCTGATTCTGTGAAAAAAAAGGGGTACGCACGATGGCTTGCAGAAAATTCGATACGAATGAACGCAGCGTGTTTGATTACATGGAAAACGTGACGAAGTATTTGCTAGAAATTAGTCGTAAGAATGACATAAGCGACGAAGATTTTGCCAGCAACTAGACCGACAATAAGATCTCAAGGTTTGATCACTTGTCCTCTTCAATTAATACACACGATATCAAACTTTATCCACACAAGTTGAATAAAAATGAAACGCAAAAATCAAGTTTTCTTATTAAAGCCAAGACGTCGAGACTTCCTCTTCAATTAACACACGATATCAAACCTTATCCACACAACTTGAATAAAAATGAAACACAAAAATCAAGTTTTCTTATAAAAGCCAAGATGTCGAGACATCCTCTTCAATTAACACACGATATCAAACCTTATCCACACAACTTGAATAAAAGTGAAACATCAGAAAACAAGTTCTCTTATAAAAGCCAAGATGTTGAAACTTCATCGCGTACCCCGACTTTCTATTCGATTAACGCGCACAATATCGTGTCTTATCCGAATTTCACTTTGTTCGAGCTTTATTTATTTCTTTTAAATCGGCTCTCCCGCTGTTTTTTCACGATCATAGACAAAATTAGTACCTCCACCGCAGAGTTAAACGTCCGTAACCAGCATCGTTCAGGATCAATTCCTCGATAATCGAGATTCTCGTCACGCGCACTGGATCTCGTACAGCTCATAGATTCACCTTCTCTGAAGTCTGTTTCTTTCCTCGCAGCTGCGTCTTCGTTACTCGCGCTGCACTGGCGTACGAAGACACGCGTGTACGTTACTG
Organism: Bombus impatiens; assembly: GCF_000188095.3. Taxonomy (NCBI): domain Eukaryota; kingdom Metazoa; phylum Arthropoda; class Insecta; order Hymenoptera; family Apidae; genus Bombus; species Bombus impatiens. The sequence continues at coordinate 530,570 of NT_176429.1, read as the reverse complement.
TATAATATATGTACGCTCGGGAATATACTCTTCATCTTCTTCTCTTTTTCATTCTCTGGTTGTCTTATCATCCTTGGTGTCGTGTGTTCGTGGACACACAGAGGCTGGCAAATAAATGGTGGCCACGGGAAGCACGTAACATTGCCGATCGAGTGCAGCTGTCGTTGCACACCGTGTGTACCGATAGTTTCGAATCGCAGGTGGGCAATCATAGGGTATTTTTGAGTTGGGCGCTCGACAGGGGCTGTCTACCTTGCTTCGATCAGATTGTGATAGAAAGAGTAGCGTTTTGTTTCAAGATTTCATCGTGCTTGGAGCCTGAGGGTTTGATTTCAGCAGAGGGATAGGGTCGGTTCGTCTCGTGATTTCTATCGTTTGAACTGTATGGCGTTCTTTTTCTTTGCTTTGGGTCACGTGGAATAGCTGGGTCGATACTTTTTGGCGAAAGAACAGGAAAAAGAGGGATCGCGTTGGTTATGCTATCTTTGCGTATAAAATTTCAATTTCAAATTTCATTCAAATTCCATTGATTTCGGTATTCAATAATTCAGCATTTCGTACAGTTTCAAAGAACGAGAAAGATTACGGACACCCTGTGAATTCTATTCTATCGTGATATTACCTCTTACCATTTCTCGCTACCCCATATTTCATCTTTTTTCGGTAGAACGTACCACACGACATACGAAGATTAAAAAAAAAATTCCAAACCGAAGAATCATCTCGATCCCTGTTTCTACCCTCTGAAATCCTCTTGGTTGACCTTCGATCTCTTCCATTCGAGACACCCTATAAACGATCCGCTTCCGGTTCGTCGTGTCCTTATTAAACGAATCTTTTCAGCGGCGCGCCGAACATTCGACTTTTGCGGCGACAAGAGTCGTCAACCGGACGCGCGTGTTCTACGTTTATTTGCACGGGTTGGACTATGTGCGTGCATCGTCTATTACGATAACGAGCAGCCAACACCAGGACCCGCTTAATTGTCGTTTGTGCTACCTAATCGTTGTCGTACTCTCTTTACTAGTGGCTACGAGCTGATATAAACACGGGGCGAAAACAAGCAACTACAGCGCGTTACATGCGAATACGATTGCGGATTCAGTTTCCCTCGGGAAAATTTTGAGTAGAAATTGAACGAGCACGATCGATCTATTTAGTCGTATTTTATTTTATTGACAACTAAGTGATTGCGGATTTTGTCACTAAGTGGTATTGATACCATCAATAAATTATATTAGGTGGTTCGAAAAGTTTCTTTCGTTTTATAAGGAAATAATAGACAATATCCTGTTTTATATTTGTTTATTGAATTACGCACGAACATAATAATAGAAATAGAACGAAATGGATCATACCTAATTCGATAAAATAATATAAAACAGAAATTGTCGTTCATCTATTATCATCTATTATCGAACGAAAGAAGCTTTTCGGACAACCTAATAGATATTTATTTATACTACTTGTCACGTGTTTATTTATCGTAATATTAGCGAGGCTTTTACGTTAATCTCCGAAATAAACTGAAGAATGAACGACTTTGTTACACGATGTAATTGCTATATCATACAACTATAACATAGTTTCGCATTAGTTCGCAATCTTCCTGTCAGTAATTAGTTCTAATGATCGCATCGGAACAGAAAAAACATAATTCATCGTTAAGCTAACTAGGAACGAAGGAAATAGGGTTAACCCCATCGCGTGACAACCCTCCGAAGTCAGGACATTGATCCTACAGTTGATGGATCGCTGATTAATCGACTACATAACAGAATACTGCTACGCAGTATATTCTCGAGTTCCCTGTACGAAGTTAGGCAATTCCTCTGGGACCTGGGACAGCGATCGTATATGGGCTTCCCAAATTCTTTGTCCCGCGTATCCACGCCGTGGCAGGCAGCGTATGGACAGAATAAAATATGAAGTAATCTATGTGTATGGGTGCGTTATGCAAGCTAACAGACCATTGGACGTAAGACATACATCGTCGGCTATCTCGAGCGGTGATCTGAATGACTGTGTTCTGCTTTGCTTGCTTCTACCGGGTAGACACGCAGAGTTCGCTAGCGATAGCTTCGATCCATTAAACGTGAATCATTCGAATGCGTTATCTAGAGCAGAGTATTCTAGAGAAAAGATAAGCGTTTTTGCTTGCTATCCGAATGTTTGGATACGCAAATGATCGAATTTAAGATTGACGAATATAAAAATTATGATTCGCACTTTCGAACTGAAAAATTTCAACTCAAACCTTCCAGTATAAAAATTCAGATCGAAGCTTTTAAAAGTTAAGATTATAAAATTAGTTTGACACCGTAGCGCGATAATTATTCGCGAATTTTCTTATTAACAACGTCGTTCGAACTCTTCTATGTACTTTCCTATTGATCCATTTTCTTCTCTTTTCTTCGCGCAATGATATCTCGATTTCTACACCTTGTCACGCGTCACACCTGAGACACCGCCGTACTTTCCAGCTCTTGTACATCGACAAACTTGTTCTATCGTCCAACGAACGAACCTTCTCGCGTAAATCGCGAAATCCATTCGCACGAATCGAAATGTTCAAATATTCCGAGCGATAATATCCATTCGAAAGAGCCGAACTTCGTTAACCTATTCGACTACAAGATACGGGGCTCGTACAGTCTAAATCCTGCAAAGGCAACAAAATACGGTTTCGTCAAAATGCCACCAGACGTAAATCAAACAAAGTCTATTCATACGTTGTAAACACACGGCCACGCTTACGTAGTACGAAACTTGCGAGCTTTCGTGGAAAGTTTCGCGTTATTCCGGGCGTACTCGATGAATTTAATTAAACAAAGACCGGAATCGAATGAAACGCCGCGACAACGGTACAACGTGTTGCACGACGTCGACGACAGCGGCCGGTGCTGATTGGATCTAATCCGTTTAATTCGGGGAATGAGTTTCAGCGGACCATTTTAATTCGAGCCGTCGTCGTGTCGCGTTTGCTCTTCTTCTGTGAGTTCCGCGACGCGAAGGGGAATTGGCAAGCCTGCTCGCGCCGCGAGGCCAGCCATCGTGTTCGCAGTTTAACGATCGCGCCGGGAGCCCCGCAGAGTTTCCACGCGTTACGGTTATTAGGGACCCCGTGTGGGTCGCGTTGTCTCGAACGCATACATCCGAGAATTCGCTGGAGAATCTCTCGATGATCGTAAGTTGTTACCAGTTGGAAGGGGAAAGCGAGGAAAGGAGATCGTCGACAGGGAATCGTCTTAGCCTGGGAACACGAACGCTATGATCTAATCATGGAGATCGAGAACTGGTGGAGGAAAGAATTGGTAGAAGATTCGAGTTCTATATGTTTATGTACCTCTATACAGCGGCTCGCGAATGTTTTTACAAATTTCTATGAAATATTTCTACATATTCGTGATCGCGAATATCGGTATTCGTACGTTTCGGAGTGACGCGAGTCGATAGGAAGTTTCTCTATTTGGGCAAGTTCTATTTCAAGTAGCTCTAAATTAGACCAAAGCCCGATTCAGTGTATGGTAGCTAATGTTCCTGTCCACTCTAATTCGTCTTCAACTGCTTCGAATGACTATAGTTTCTGAGAAGTTGCTCCCGAATGGTCTAACTTGCTCTGACTCGCGTCATATCTTCTCAGGTCATATAGACCCGACGTGCATAGCTAACTTTCCTTCGAGATCCAGCTAACCAGCGTAGAAACTTTAACAAGAAGTTAAAAAGTCGAAATTAAGAAAAGAGTGAAAAATTCCAGCAATCTACTTGAAAAATTTAACAAGTAATTTGGAGACAACTGGGAGACAAAGTCAATTAACGAAGCATTTGGAAATGAAAATTAATACGAAGATACAAAGGCGACGAAGTTTATCAGGTCGATTCAATCTTATTTCCAATCTAATCTGAACGAAGCAACGAATAATTAACAAATAGAAATTGTTAAAGCATAAAGTTGAAGGAGTTTCCTCGTCGATCCAAACCTAAATTTAATTCGAACGTAATCGGAATTAAGCTACGAAAATTTCCAAAATAGAAGCTCGTGCAAGAATTTGCATAGAGTGAGGAAAGTTTACTTGTCAACTGTAACCCAAACTGACTGAACCCAAGCAAACTGAAGCTAAAACTAACCCAAACGATACAGCGAAGAGTCAGAAAATGGAAATTAATAAGCAAGAAAGTGGCCCGAGTTTACTTGCCCCAGAATCGTGAATTCATATCCAAAAGAATCATAACATGGTCTTTGAGCGAAGTTTCTGCGACCCTGACACGTTTGCAATTTTTAATAAACCCCATCACAGGTATAAAAAGAAGCAGCAACGAAACGGTGTCAATCTATTTCCATCTATTTTCAAGGCGAGAATAAGTCGCTACTTTTCTGCCCCCCTTGCACCCCTGGTACGACCGTGGCCGAGTTACGTACACTGGTGTTCTCTTATTCGCGGTTTTTCTTCTCTCGGTGTGCCCCATGAAAAATGCAGCAACGATTTTCGGGGTCCACACGTCCGTGACCAAGATCGAGATTCAAGCGTCAGGTCCACCTTTTTTGCATTGTAAGCCGCGCTATCTTCATTTAAGATAGTGCGCAAGACAGCGTTCTGAATGACAATGGACCGGAAGGGTGTCGGTGTTATTTATGCATTCATCCGCGTGTTTTTCCGATCCTTTGTCATCGCACGAGGTTCTTCGGCTTGTTATTTAAATGCATATTTTTTTCCTTTTTTTTTTCCTAGAATATAGAAGATGCATCTGGAGTTTGGGAAAAATGAGTTGATGAAATGTATCGATCTGTTTAATTCGAGGGTGTCTCTTGTTGTCTTAATTGGTAATTTGAGTTGATTGGTTTTCTGTGTGTATCGGGTTAGGAGGAGGATTGTAAATTATACTTATTACGAGTGGTTTCTGCTAGAATTATTTTTTTCTTGTGTTTCTCGTTGCTGTATGAAATCTTATAAATATGTATCGCTTAATATCAAAATCAATTCTAGTCGATCGATTTGCTATGTGTATTGGGCTGAGAGGAGGACTACGAATTGTATATTGCGACTGCTTTTTCTTTGAATTATTTTCTTCTTCTATTTTTTGTTTTCGTATAAGAACTTGTAAATATTATTTAATGTGTGAAAATCATTTGTAACTATCTGCTGATATTGCATAAGTTCCTACAAAATTTTCAACGCGAATAGATTCTCTCTACACGATTTGAGTAAAGTTGGAGTATAATTCGAGTAGAATTTCACTGAGCTTTTTAGATTGCAAGAGAATCTGACAATCGATTAATATGCACGTGGCGAGCGAATTATAAAAATTGGATTATTTTGGAAATAATCGTGCGGTATGGTAGAGAGTTCAGTAAAAGTTCATCGAACGAGACGTCGATCATTTCTACGGGTTCCATCGGATTTCTAGCGAGAAAGATCGACGAAGGGTTTCCGTTGCTTTGGCGAATCCATCGATTTCCATCGGCTTTGTGAGCAAAGCTTCGACAGCCGGAATATCTAACCGGCGTCCTATGGGGTTCCATGCTTCGTTGCTCGCATGACTCACCCCGAATACACACGAGGATCCGTGTGCAAGCCAAATATTCGCGAATCGAAGGCACACGGTTATGCGTCTCTTGCTTCCGTCGCGCTAAAAGCGTCCGTATTCCACGAAAATCACGTTTTCGCCGTTAATATTAGCTATTTGTTACTTCCAGCCGAGAATTGGTAAATTCGAAGCGATATTTAGATTTATTTGAAAAGAATTCCCAGATTTGAAGAGAATTTTTGGATTTGGAATGTTAACTGGATATTATTTTTAAAGTAAAATCAACGTTAATTAGTTTAGAAAAGATATTTTTCAACGTAAACTCATAATCTTATCAAATATTAGATCAAATATAAATTTTTGTTTTTATTTAATATTTCACATTCACAATTTGTCCAATTTGGACATTTGGTAGAATTTTTTAGCTGTTTGTTTATCATGTGGGTGGCTACCCCCAGCGGAGTACAATCTTCGTGTTTGTTAGGTTATATCCTTTGTGTCAAATATAAATGAATCGTAAATCATAAGGGAAAATCTACGATATAATCCAAAAATACCAAATATCACAATTTGGAAAATAAATGTAACCCGATGGAAACAATGAAGAACGTTCACGAGCTCTTTTAAAAACATCAAAAATAGTCTAAAAATACGAAAAGCCCACGGTTAAAGGAGAAGTTAACTTAAAACTGATTAACAAAGGACAAAGAATATTCACAAGCCATCTGTAAACAGAATTACACTTCAAACTCTTGATATTCGACCGACGTGCAACAAAATGATGGAATCGGACAGCGATGGTATAGGAGAGGGCACGAATTTTCAAAAGACAACGACGTATCTTGTTATCTGTCAATCGAGTCTCACTGAGGCGGACGGGTATGAAAATTTCAGAAATAGTCTGAGATTTCTGGCACGGGGGATGATGTACCCGTGTCACAGGGGAACTCGATACACGTATCGACAGATCGCGGGGTTGTGGCTGGGCTGAATTGCAATTACATTCTCAGGATGACCCTTTAAGGTCGCGTGTTCAGCGAGGGTTTTGATGATATTTAAATTCCACTTGAAACGATGCATCGTACTCGACTCTGTAACTCGTTATTTCGATGAAGTTTGACGTTAAGTACGAAATATTCCGAAATTATGCTTATTTTTCTACTCTATTTCTTCCTATAGATTTCGAAATAATCGTTAATTGTTATCTAGTACGTAATTTATTTAGCTTTATATAATTTAAAGTAATGGTTGATAATTGGATAATTTACTTTGCCTGTTACTTTGGATTTACTAGTTTATAAATACTTGTAAGCTTATAACGATGAATATTGATGTTGGAGAATGTTGAGAATTACATCGGTTAATCTGTTAACAAGTTGTTCTCTAAGTCATGCGAATGTACGCTGTAATACGCTTCAAAGCTCTTTAGGTTGTTTCAGCCTACTCCTAGTCAGCTTAAGTCGCATCGACTCCCGTTCTACTTTGCTCTAACAATCCCTAGCTTGTGGCTACGCGACATCAGCTTTGTTCTACTTGTGACAGCTCTGGTATCAAACGTTTCGTTACATCCCTCGGTCATTTAATGATATAAATTCAATGTTCTACTAAGGCAAATGTTCTTAAGATCCAACGACTCGTACCAACTTCTTATTTTAATAGTGCAATACTGAATTCTCAATTAATATGTATCAATTATGTAGCTTGGCACCAATCTCAAATATAGTGACAACGATAAAAATAAAAACGACAAAAATAAAAGAAGATAAAAAAGAATATTCTACTCGCAAGTACACTTCAAACAAGTATCATTCGAATTCTGAATTTCCTCGATCGACCAGAGCCCCTCGACGTGAAAGAAAATGAAAGAAAGTCGGTTCGTTGTGCCTGAATTATAATGCACGCGATGGAAAAATAAAAGGGTAACTCGTGATTGCCACTTGGCTAGCTAGCTACCCCTTTCGCCACTCGGAACCTCCATTCACCACACGACAGGGCTTTAATCGCGCTCGGCTATTGTGCAATGTCGTGTCAACGTCGACAGAGTGGTTCGAGCCGAATTGCATAAATAATGTGGCGAGGTAAGTTCGCTTTCATTCTCGGATCAGTCAGCGGATCGACTTCAAATATGAGAAAGACCTATGAATAATTCCATTTGTGAATCGAAGAGTCAGTATATCGTATCAAAAGGAGATTTAATTTTGAGGTCGAAGTGGAGTTGAAAATCATCTTCCGCTTAAAGGGGATAGAAGAGGACTATCGTTTTTTTAGGAAATATTTATTAGGGCGGAAAAGCGTCTTTTTTAGAGAGTTGTTTAAGGGAAGCTTAACACTTTGTGGTTTTTATCTTTTTCTTTCTAATAGTCGAAGCTCAAGGTGCAGCGTTTTTAGCGATTTATCGTGAAAAGTAAAACGCAAAAAGAAATAAATGTCGTTGGTCTCTGTTTTATATCAGAAACAAAGAAGTGTGTATAGGTGGTTTTCTGTAGCAGATGAAAAATATCAAGCATTAAAAATTTATCAAAAAGTGGTAAAACACTGCATCGTATATTAAATAATAGGAAAATTACATTATTGTGAAATGAAAATAATTATTATTTTAAAAATATGATTTTTAAATTAATACGATTTTATTCGATACAAAAAGACAATTTCTCAATTGATGGAACATCGTGATTCTCTATCATTGTATAATTTCGTATTACTCTCTGAGATCGCGTGATAAAGGTTCTGGCTCCATGAGCTTACACATTCACCAACCAAATACACACAAAGATAGGTAGAGGAAAAAGTGTGAGTTCGCCATAGAAAGGCCTGTTGTGCCCTCGAAACGAGAAAAGGGAGGTTAGTTTATTAGAAAAATCCCCTCTCAACCGGGGATCACTGACTAAAGTAACAACCCCTTCAAACAGGCTACGTTTTTTTCATAAACGAAAATTGCAGTTGGTCATAAATTACAGTGATCGTGTTGGTAGATGATAGCATCGAGGAAGAGGCTGGTTGCCCGTGAAATCGAGTTTCAGAGATAATTATGTTCGTCTATTTACGTATTTAATTAGCGTTCACCCCTTTGATAGGGTGTAGTATCTTTTATATTTTTCGTCTTGATGTATAAATTATTCTCGCTTCGTTTTTATTTTTTTAATGGAGGGATAGAAGGGTGGTATTTTAAATATTCTGCTATAATTTCTTTCATCTCTTTCTCTCTTCTCTCTCTCTCTTTTTTTCTTTTTTAAACATTCTCAAATATTCTTGTATATAATGCAAAAGTCAAACGATATTGTTACTTTTCTTATAAAGATTTACAAACGATAATAAAACGTGTTGCAACCACCAACTACCGCCTTTTAAGATAAATAGAGAGGCAATAATGGCAGAGATTCCGTAATTGCTTTCGAAAAAACGTGGGAGAAATTGGAAACCGATCACTGATACAGTATATAACGATTTTACCCTCAACGAGGGCAAAGAATTTTGCGTTTTATGTCCGTCACCCCCCTTAAGTTTGGTGGCTCGTGTTCCCTGCGACGCGCCACGAAACTTTATCGGACGTCTTCTCCATGTTCAATATTGACTTTGCGAAAGTGCCTCCGAATGGAAACCTTCTAATTTTCCGGACTCCGATTCCATGATGCAATGCAAATACACCAGGCATTCGTTGTACACGCACAAACGGCTGTGTCCTGTGTTCGCGCAAACTTCATTTCTTCCACGATGCTCTCAACATTTTTCCGTCTCTTCTTTTCTGTATTTGTTTTCTTTTTTTACCAAACCTATCGTTCTTTTCGCAAAGAATTTGCTAATACTTTCTGTGTAGCTTCTATAGAATTCGATGATCCCTTCGTGGATTATTTGATTTTTTACGAGTTCTTGGACAGAATGAAGCGTAGTATAGATTTTGCTCTTTACCCGACGAACGATATTAAAAATTCCCTTTCGCCAATACATCGTATAAATATTCCGTTTCCTTTTGTAATTTCAACGGAAGTAGAAAATCATACGTAATCTCAGCGTAAACATCGACGTTAGTAGACGCGAATTATCGCGTAACGTAGCACGACGCCCGGAAGCGGAAACGATCTGTGTTCGATTACGGTGTTCTCGCGGTTCCTGCATGAATTGTGTTATCGCGGAGCAACAGCAGGTCTCGCTGAGGGTACGCGTTTAGGAGCGATTTTACGACGCGGTTTCGCTGTAACATGGCTTCAATTAAGGATTAACGTGATTGCAAATAGCCAGCATCTACCATCCGTATATTATCAATTTCCTGTGACTTCATTATAACCAATTTACTTTAATCCGTAATTAAATTTAATTTATACCGCTCGAGATTTAGTGATCTATGTACATGTTTTAGTGATTTCTTGATACAATATAAGGATATCGCTTTCCATGTGTGCTATGTTAAAGAATTAACATTTAGTTACGAGTTATCATCTTTTGGCATTGCAATTCGTGTCAATTGGTAAAATTGACGATTGCCAGAAAGATTTATGTTACACGTTAATTCTTTTCGATGATAGACACGTTACTACGATTCACGCTATTTTATTCCAGACTTGTTTTATATCACTATCGATTACTCTAACTCATTTCGACACGTCTAGACCAAATCCAGTTCTTTCTCTGCAAATCTTATTCGCCGCTCTTATTTCCAAATTATCATTAAAATACACGCTATGTTACTTCCAATTTTATTTTACTTTCAATTCGCTGTAAATCACGATCAATTAATCCAACCAGTTCCGACACACGTCAATCAATTGCAAACTCCCTCTTCAACCCTCTATGCCACTTTTATTTTCGTTTCACCCTTTTGTAACTCTTGCTAAGCATCCGCAGTACGTTCGAACGAGTTTGTACTCGAGTTCGAATTTTCATTAAAAATATACAGAGCGATGGTGTTCAGCAGCGGAACACCGGCTGCGTATTCATTAAAGAGTAAAAAGCGATTGATGTAGCGCTGCGAGACGAGGTGTGCACCGACGAGTCTAACCCCTTTTGCTTCTCTTTCAGCTGCTTAATTCCCTGGCGACCGATTTGGACTGCATGCTGAGCGAGCTCTGCACGACCCCGAATTCCTACGAGCGGTGAGTACTTACTTCTTCTTCTTACTTCGTTTCTTCCTTCTCCTCTCTTTCGCCCTCGTCTTGTTCGAGGTCAAGAGCAGGGCTATTGAAGGCGATCGATTCGATAGACCGTGTACACGCCTCTGGGTACTCTCGTTACGCGGTCGTAAAACGTTTCTCAAATAAAAAGGAACTTTGGTCTTCTGACATTTTTCCGGAAGAAATGATAATTTTATCGCTATGAAATTAAATTAAATTCGAATTAGTATTAGTCGTGATTTTGTGGATTATCAGAGGGGAATTTATTCAGAATACGAATGGCAAATTCTAAGAGGATGGAATAATAACGAGATGATTTAAATAGGTACACACATCCAGCACACAGTATTATCTTAATAGTTATGGAACTAATCTACTTCGTAAATAACGTAAATTTATCATTTTCTTCGTGAAATTTCTATTCCTAAAGCGATCTACGCTTTGATCGATTTGATTAATTCGTACGAAGGAGTATGACAAATATATATATATCTCTTTAAGTAAAGAAACAATACCAATTATATTCGAGAAATACAAACAACAGCAAACACCAGTATCCAATAATATGAAACGTTATGAAGATCGTCGTTATCATGCTATTGAAATTATTACATATAATACGATATATTATTAAATACGATACGAAATCTCATGAGAAATTAATCACTTTTAACTTCGTCTAAGGTATTCGAGGAACACTATAATCAACGTACTGTAGATTCTCAAAGGGGGTGACAACAACCCCTTCGCGTGACCGCGGTTAAATCGTGAATTCCCATAATTTACGATGGAAATCTTGACGCGACGCCTCCGTACTGGTCGCTTATACGCAGAATAATTTCCATATCGTAAGGGCTCCACAATGATCTATGGACGATTTCGCTTACAATATCCACGATGCTATATGGGACACTGAGTATAACGACCACCCCGTTGGATTAAACACGCGCCTAACTTTCGACATTATTGCGCGGCCTCGATTTATATCGCCTTGTTGAATTATCGCTAGAATGTTGGTCAGGTGATGCTGGAATTGCTTGAATATTTCTTTCATATTTAATCACCTTATCTGTGAATTATTTAAGTCCGCTACGCGAATCTCATACTCTTTCTAACCTTCCTTTTTTCCTTGTCATTTTTCTTCCATTAATTTATAGTTACAGCTCGCTGTACTGTCGTGTTAATTCAAGTAAGCGCGTACCTATCTGGTCAGCAGGTGGTTCCGAGAAAAATGACTTTTAATATTTAACGAGCGAGCATCGATTTCGCATACGTCCGAAATATAAACTATTTATATCTTCGGTTTCCCTTTCCACTTTACACGCCAGTATAAACGACATCTTGACAGATAATTTAACACAAGGGTTGTGTAAATAAGATACTTCAGATGTCTAAAATAATTGATTAAAATACTGTGAATTTTTCAAATCATCGATTAAACTATTGCGGAGCAAAATAAAATAATAAAAGCGAAATGAAAATATTGTGTAGCAATATGCAATGTCGTGTAACTTCAAAATTTTGTTCAAGTCTTCATCGAGTTATTTTAATAAGAAATACCTTGATAATTCTATGCAGAAAATTTCACAAGGTGACAAATTTTAATAAGAATTTGCTTTAGAAAAACCGCCGTGATATTTATTTTAAATAGCCACTGCAAGAGAACAGAGGGCCGCTTATTATTCCACGGAATATTAGAAAACTTGCTGGAAGGAACAAACGACGGGCAGATGGCAGCCAAAAACGATTACGCATAATATTATGACGTTGATCCCTGACACATGCCACGAATTGCGCTATTTGCTCGGTGAAAACTCTAATTTCGCACGTACTTATTGTTCTGCTTGTTGCTCGTTCGATTTTCCGCACGAGCTCCGCCGATTCAGCTTTTTCGTTCTTCAATCTTTCCGTTTTTCTTTATTTCGAACGAGTTGTAGAAACGAGCTTGAGATGAAGATTGATGCGACGGGTTTCCGTCTTGGAAATTCTACCCGTGAAACTGTTTAAATTAGAGGAAACGGATTGCTCGTTGAAAAGTGGACAGCAAGGACAGACCGTTTATTAATTTATACGTCGGTTTGCGAGCGAATCTTTCGTACGAGGTTCAATTGTGATGTATTAAATAAAATTTGATGTGTCTAAGTTTTTACTAGCTGTAGAAAATATAATAAAATTTCGTTAAAAATATATTGGTATTTAGTAGCTAATAATTTTAGTCTGAAAGAAATTGGTCACCGCTGGATAACGCAAGTGTCTGTGTTAATTCGTATTTTTATCAACGCGAAGAAACCTAAATATAAATTTATCCGATTTTTTAAAGATTAAGATCAGAGGTCCATTTTTCTTAAATTGTTGGTTCGCCATTCTTCGAATATCAACTAATTCTTTCAATGTTAACTTATTTATTTAATTTGAAGTTATACTTTTGAAAAAGCGTAACCTCCATATAGGAATTTATTACGCTAAATGCTAAATATTATAACGAATAGTTTGAATTTTTCACATGGTTTTGCATATTGTGCGTATTTTCTATGTTCTCGCGCATTTCAATTCTCCATAAATAAATAAATATCCGCAGTCTATTCGAATATCAACATATTGTTAGACGTAATTGGTTTACTCGCGATTTCTCGAACTTGGCATTAATTAATCACAGAGGATGTTAATCACAAAAAGATTCCTGGCATTATATCCGAGCAATCTGAAAGGGCCTCTTGTTCCCAATTTCGTCGCAACTTCAAAAGTCGCCGACCATTCATAAGAAACTTGTATAATCTATCAAGATACCCATCTGGTCGTTTACCGAAAAGTTCCCGAGCTTCCCCAAGTACAGTGAGTTCCGCGATAAATCCTACGGTAGCGAGGTTCACTCGTGTTGTTAGTAATTATAGAGTTGGGAATAATCGATACGTGAAGCTTATTATTTCATAGATTGGCGAGAAAGAAATTTTCTTTAGAAATGATCAGAAAGCAATTAAACTTGCATATGTTTAGAAAATAGAAAATAGAAGAATATTTATTTTAAATTATTTAGAGAAAAGAAAAATATTAGAAAATAAATATCTACAAAATATAAAAATATTCACCTTAAGAATATTTGCATCAAAGAGAAATATTGGGAAATATTTAGGGAATAGAAAATATTTATTTCACAAATATATAATTTATTAATATTTAATAAATAAATATAAAAGAGAAATATTTCATATATTCGACATCTACAAAATTCTGTTATGCTTATTGTGACGAGCATCAGATAGCAATAATATACCGATAGATTCAATCGAATTTGTTGAAATATCGTTTCGTTCGTACTCGTATCACTTTCTTCAAATTTACGTCAGTTTAAATTAACTCGTTTACATAAATTTTCGTTACATAAATTTCCAGCTCATTGCAATTCACGTCAACATACATACATATGTATATCAACGTATCTGAATTCAAGCCAATTAACTGGAAATCATGTAATTCCAGTGGAATTACATAATTTAATTGCTGTCAGGCAGTTACATAAAATTCCATATGAATGCAATAATTCGAAATAAAGCAACTTCGTATAAAAGCGTATGCTATATCGTCAAACAAAATATCGCTTGAATTTCTCCACAAATTAGCGAAATTATCAAACACGGTGCTCTCGCGAGATCAATTGATACTGCACGAAAATTCAAGCTTCACTCGTCGTTAATCTACGATATTACCGGTGCTTCCGCTGGTCGCAAAAATCGAGTTACGCACACGGAACAGAGATGGTTGATCGCGAAGCGAGGAGCAACGGGAGGATGAAAGGGACGAGGCGAGCAGACACGTTGGACATTTCCGGGGTTGCTGAAACGATGGGAAAAAATGGAAATTTCATTCGCGTCAACAGCGCAACGATACGCGTACGCGCCGGTGAAAGAATAACTCGACTCGTTATCGTACCGCGAGCTCTTCCGTATCGAATCGATCCTTTTTTTTTACGTCGTTTTTCACACCACGGTCGATCGACCAGCGTCCGGGAATTTCCTCTCCGGCTACGGATAAAAAATAATTCGAACGCTTTCGGGAATTTCTCGCGACGAGCAGCTCTGGCGAGCTTAACCAGGTTTTCCGTGTTGGTTATTTTTTCTTCTTTCACTTTATTTCGCGTAAATGCCGAGTTAAGCCAAACAAGAAGAAAGAGAATTATGCTGTTGTCTCGGGATATTTAGCTCGTGTTTGCGCTGCTGTTTTACGTTGGCTCGTACTCAAATATTTGTGCAAGGCTCGATTACGTATTACGTGTTAAATACACGCGGAATCTCGTAAAAAAAAAAAAAAGAAAAAATAGAACTGTAGAGAATGCGAAATAATTAATACGTTCGCGTTGAATTTGATGACTGGACTATGGATATTTACGCGGATTCGTATTTTTACAGATACAATTAAAGAAATGGAAGCTAAATGAAAATTCCTTTCGCTTACCGATTATTACAACGATTACTCCACTTTACGTAGAATTTTCTGAACGATTGTAAAAACTGCTTTCACGCGACGATAATTTATACAATTCGGTTAATCGTTCGAGCAAAGGATGAAAAAAAAAAGAAATAAAAAGAAAGATGTTTAGAAAGATGTTCTCTCTTGAGATACAATAAACACAGAAAAGACAGCGAAAGTGAAAACAGGAAACGACGGGGGTTGCTGCAGGGACGAAAAGAATGGTGATATTTCAACGAGGGTGAACTTTTTAGCGAGATTACCGACCGATAATAATTCAAGCGGCAGCGGAGCTGTGGCCTAGGGACGGAATTTCATTTCAATTCCACAAGCCCGCCCCAGTTCAGGGGTGGAACGCGATTTCGGTCGCTTCTATTCCCGGGGCTGTAAGTGACAGTAGCGCGGCGCCGAAAATCTGATCGGTATGTCGAAAATCATACGCCAGAACGTTGCTTATCAAGGTTCGAGGCTACGTTGGATCGGAGAATTTACATTGGAACAGTTGCGGTATTCTTGAAGATCTGACAGAGATTTTGTAGTTGGTAGAAACGTTTACGTAAAGTTAGCGGTGTTACTAGATTTGCAAGTGACAGTCGAGTGCTTTACACTTAGCTGTAAGGCTTTCCTCGAGGCCTCTTCGCCTATTACAATAGCGTTCTTTGAACGTTTGAACGCTTCCAACCAGACGGCTGTTTCGAGGGCTGTTTCCATCAAAGAGTTTCCTACTTGGTACGAATGTTTTGTTGTACATTGCGTTATTATCAGTTTGTAAATCGTGATAAAGTATTTCTTAAATTCTTCGTAGCACTGTAGCGTTAAATTTTATTAACCTACTGACGTACAAATAAAATGGAATTTGATGCATCCGAAGATTTAATTTGGCTCAATTGAACAATTATATGCAAACTTAGAAACAGAATATTTTATTTCGAAATTTACATTGCTGTATAATATTTAATCAGGTTGATATATAATGTTAATGGACAGTAGTTAAGTAACATTATAAAATAATAAATTAATAATTCTGTAAAGTATGATACGTTTCAAAACATTTTTTACACTGCCAAGTTGTCTCTTGTATCTGTTATATTATTTTTTACTCGCACATGACATCTCTCTACAGGATGTTCATTGTTATCAGTCGAAGGTATATGTTCAAGAAAATATGCCCAATGTTTTGTCTGTAGCCGAGTTGAGCACTCAGTTTGCGACTGTGCGCCGCGTGTCGAATAATTAGAAAGAGACAAATTGTGTAGCGTATCTTGTGCGATATTCAATCGAAAATTTACAATCGATTGTTTTGCTGAATTAAGTAATTTAGAATACAGGACGTAAGTATTATAAATAGCTATATAAAGCAGATAAAAGATCATTTTAAATAAAACAGAATCGATACACGATTTTCGACGTTCGCCAGAGACGGTTTTTGACGTCTCGGAGATGTCAGAGTCTACAATGGCACATGAGATGATGGATGACGTCTCCTAGACGTCGTTGTATGCCAAGGAGTTAATTTATCACTAATCCTTTCGCTTTAGAATGCTTCTGTAATTGCGTACAGAAAATGTATTTTCTTTCTTTTTAATTATTTTCCCCGATTATAATAGAAACATATTGGTCCGATCTTCTTGTTACGAGCCAAGGGCCGTTTAATGGGCAAAAGCTGATGAGATATTCGCGGATCACGTACGTCGGAGAAATAATACGCGGCTAATAATACACGGGAGAGAGATTTCGTAAGTGGAACGAGATGGGAAATCGATGGTTCGATTTCTCATCTGTCTGATAGATTTGTGCGTTTATTTTTCGCTGCTTCTGCTCGGCTGGAAATTTGATACGTGATGTCTGGGATTAAAAGACGAAATTGGAGATGGAATTATTAATCGAGAGTGGAAATTTGTTTCAAAATGTAAAGATGTCTTGTTAGACTCTTTCCATATCGATTTAGTTCATATTCATATAGACTTCGTACCGATTGCATTTCGATCAGGAAATTAATTCAAACAATAATACTCCAATTTTTTCTTCCCAATCTCACTCAAACCAAGTACTACTTCCAGCTAACTCCGAAAGATTCGCAAATTTAATCAGTCATGCTTCACTTTCGCTTTAATCTTCTATATCATCCCCAATACGCTGCAATCGATCATCAGCTATCTCTTCGTTCCGCGATTCAATCCAAATTTCAATTCTCCGACACGTTCAAACCGTCCTCAATTTTACCCAAACCAAGCACCACTTCGCGCTTCCTCTGAAATTCAAATTTCCTCCGACTCGTGAGTTCCACTTTTCCTTTCATCTTCCACGTATCACGTCCGACACACCGCAACAAATCACCAGCAACTTTTTAATCCAAGCTGTATCATCCACGCTGGCTATAGCAGGCACGCACATGAGTTCGTTTCTCCAGAGCTCGATTCCAATTTGTTATCGCTGAAAATACCTTTTTTCCCCTTGGATCTCGTTAATTCGTGACGGTCGCCGGAGCGTTGTCTACATAATCATTAAGATAATCATCCGTGTTGGCCGGCACGGCGCGCAGGCTATCGTAATCGATGTAGAGCATAAATTGGATACACGCCGGTTCCCTCGGGCCACGTTGATTCCCCCCTTTTCAACCACCTCCCACCCTAACCGTCCCTCGATCTCGCCTCGCGATCGATAACGATCACGTTCGATCTTGATAATTGGCCGGCTTGTCGTTAATCATTCGGCAACCCTGGCGTCAGGTGGACGTTGAGGGTAACACGCGCTCTCGAAACTACGTATCGATGATTTATTTAGAGATTCTTGGGCTACCGTGCTTCGCACTCTGCAACCATCATTGGAATTTCGAGTTTCTTTCATTCGATTTTTCATAAGCGTACTGGCGAACAAATTCAATACTTGTTTACCAAGTATGATAGATGATTGGTATTTTCGCATAACGAGCAACGCGATATTCGAATAATTTTTTCGGCCATAGAGTAATAAAGTTAGACATAGCGCGGTAGCTGAATATTTATGGCAGTGATCGTAATTCTCGGTATATTTCTTTCGTCGTTTATATACGGCTTGCTGCAAGAAGTACCAGCGTCAGTGTTCACGGAGTATTTACGGAGAGATATTAGCACTCGATGATACGTTAAAAAATTCATGTTCCAATAGTTTTCGACACAGAAGCTTTTGATGTTTCAAAATTCCTTCCTAACTCGGAAAGGGAGAATCAAAGCTTATACTATTCGCGCTTCGTATCTCGCGCTTGGCATTCTTTGCAGAAAGTTTGCGTTACGAAAAATGTCGACGTTGGCATATACGAATGCCGTTATAGTCGTTTCTAGATAGAATTTTAAACTGTCGCTTTTTTTTTATATAGAGTATACGATTGTTCACAGACTGAATACCGAATTTAATTCATTTTTTTGCCAAAATTTCATATTGACTGTTTTCGCATCAAGCCACACATGTAACGTTCGATTTGATTTTTATAAATTATTCTTGAGAATTGTAAATCTTATTTGCCTAAATAAATATATGAGAATAGTCGCATTACACGTAGAAACGATATTAAAATAGTTTCAGATCTATTTAATATGTGATTTACAAGATGTTCGTAGATACACGTTGCTCGCGTCTCAGCACTCTTTGTGTCTCAGCATCTTCTTTACCACCATGCGTACGAGACAGCTGCATTCTTTTGTTTTACGAGACGCTACGCACACGTATACTTCCACACACGCTCATTCTCATATATGTGTGTCACTACTATGCGGCTAATGCAGTGTAGCATACAAAATTACACGCATCTCAATAATTATAAACAGCAAATAATAGAGGCTGACCTGGATCTTTAACACCCAAAGCACGATATACCGTCGTACCTTCGACCTATTTCAAAATCCACTTGGATACATCGAAAGAGAAACGTCACAGCTTGCAGAATTTATTCTTTCACGAGGAGGAATTTGCCGCCGCGGAAAGAAATGAAATCCAAAGCGATCGAAAGGAGTGGAAAGCGGGGAGCAAAAGCACCGATCGAATTATTGAGAAACTCGATACAAAAAAAGAGCGCAGAGAGAAAAGAAGAAGCGAGACAGAGGGACATGCGGATTCCCCTGGGTTGGTTTCTCCGGCTGCCACCGGATATCCCCCTGATTTCTGACGACTAACGCGAGTCTGATGTTTGCGAGGGTGAGCAACCCTTATCCGGCCACCCCGTATCGTTAGCCATAGACAAAGGGTGTGTCGTCGAAATACGTGCCCCCAGGCGCCGCTAATTCTACCGATAATAGATTTCACCCTGCTCGTCGTGAGATTTTTCCTTCCAACTCTAGTCATAATACAACTCTATTCGGACACTAGTCGACCAATGATTGGATTTCCGGAACTTTCTCGAATTTCTATTCTTTGAGTTTGAGTTATAGCGCTAAACGCACAGATAGCGTACTAACGAAACCAGAGAAAACTCGAATTAACTTGTACTTGGTGGTTTTTTCAATTTCAACCGTGTTTTTGTTAATACGTTTTTATTGGTGTTTTGTTTCGACGATCGAAATTCGAAGAACTACCATCTAGTTATCGTGAAAGTTTCAAACTGGAAGTTTAAAATATTCCAAAGTAAGATATTTGAAGATATCGTGCTAAAGAAAGCCAATTCTTGTCGTCTCTTTTACCTTTTATTGTACAAAAATACCTACGAAATCGCAAGATCGTGTAATTAAAATGCAGAAAGTTCGATTTCTGATATTCTACAATTTATTTTTACCGATTGAAATAAATATAGGAAATTATGGTTTTCTAAAGATCAGCAAAAGCCTAAGGTACTTCAATCATGAAAACCGTGGTACTGCGTGAGCGATCATTAACGTGGCAAGTTTCGATGTTTATTTGTCGAGCAATTCCTCTGAATTAAATTCCGATGATTCCAGTGGACGTATGTCATACGCTATAGTTTGGTTATAATCTTGGCCGAGACAAGCGTACACCGTGATGCCTGGCACCGGTATCACCGGGTTTCTGACAATTGGTTAATTTCCGGGCCGTGTCAACGCCAGGTGTTGTATCATTTCACGCACGAAACGCACAAAGATGTCAGATGTTGCGAATACGTGGCGGCAGCCAGTGAATAAGCATCGGAATAACGCATAATAGGGATGGTAGCGTCCGTTGACGCGGTGAATTCGATGAATCATGAATCTACGTGGACGTATCCGCTGTGAATTCTTTCGACTTTTACGTTAACACGATATTTTTGTACCTTGGCCCCTACGACTTCCGTTCGTTTGATGTAATTATGCAAAGTTTCCACTAGGTCGTTCCTTCTCGTCGAATTGTAGAAGCGAAATAATTCCGCAACGATTCTGTCCTTCGAGTTCGTTTCCTTCTAATTTTTCGTCAAATTGATCCTATTCATTTGGTACACCGTAAAAGTGAAATAATGCTGTAAGTAATGTTGTCTGCTCGTACGATTCTCTTTTCGCTCTTCTCAGTAAATTCGTCTAGAAATATGAAGAAAAAGAAAGAAATGTGTTTTAAAATTCAAAGTCAACACACCAACTTGTAAGCTTCGTAGCTTCTTAATGGAAGTTGTCCGACGAGTATCAAGCCGCATCTACGTATAAATCAACGCCTGAGTCAGATACACGCGCTGATAGATCAAACATAGACGTTAATACTGAATCCGATCGACGAGCATCACGGGTTATCCCAAAACACCGTAAATCAATGGTGTCAGAGACGTCTGCCTGGCGTCTAAGGTGTTCCTTAACAGGCTTCTAAAACTGTCAACCGCAGACCCCCGTGGTAACCACATAAATTCCACGGGGAGAATCCCAGGGGCAAGGATCTCTCGTAGGCGTGGTTGGATGCGTGAACCACATCCAATGATACAGAAGAGTCTGGTTTTTCCTGTTTCCGCTACAGGCTCGCGTTTCACCTATTCGATGAAAAGGGAGAACAGGGGCTCGTCAAGAGAGCAAAGTGAGCGATCGTGAAGAGAGGAAGAGCGTCGAAAAGGACAGAAAATGAAAGGAGAAGCAAAGGGGAGAGAAGAGATAGAGGAAATGAGAATGGCAATGGGAAATGCTGGAGGAGGAGTAGAAAGAAGACGCGTAAAAGGAACGAGGCATGGAAAGCGAAGAGAAACGAAAAGGGAAACGGAAGAAGGAAAGAATAGAGAAAGAAGAAAAGAAGTGGCAATGGAAAAGGAAACGCAATTACAGCGGTATCAGTACGTGGAGGTATAATAGAGAACTTGAAGATGGTTAGGTAGAGAAATGCTGGTCTGACTGGTTATTTCTGGTACAATCAACCAACACGGATCACGAACATCGACCAAAAGTGTCACGTACACACAAATAAGACCATACGTTAGCTCTCCATGGTGAGCAATAGACAGCACTACTATATGTATTTGCTTTCTTTGTAATTCTGTACATACTGTCCCGCATCATCTCAGCTCTGTAGTTGAGAGTCTGAACGATCGAAACCTAAATGCTGTTGGAGGAGAAGCGTCGTGAAAGTTGGCGGGCAATTCAAATTTATTCGGGGGACGCAAAACGTGGAATTCAGGCTGAAATCGCAGATACCCTGGCAACGAGGAGAGCAGGGTTAGACACGGAACGAGGGGAAGAGGAATTTATGGCAGCCGTAGAGACCATTCCGCGGCCATTAATGCGGCCCGCTCTCGAAAGTGAATCTCGTTGCGGAATTGCAGCCCGATATGAGGACGATAATTTGCGGCGTCGCTTAGGATCGCGCTAATATTCACGGCCACCCGTCTCTTTTGTCGTTTATCTGGCCAACGACGGTCCATTAATCTTTGCGCTTCGTTACCTCCATCCTGCAATGAGAATCGTTTAAACTACGGTTGACACTACATTGACTCTGACGGATGATCGATGAACAGGTAAATTTACTTCGACTTTCCCTCGTCCAGTACAATTTGCATTTCATATTAGGATTTGCTATTTAGAGGAAGTTGTATGTTTGGATGGGCAGGATGTTTGTTAGATGAACAGCGTAATTTGATTGTACACGGTGAAGTGGGTAGCGTGAATTAGTGGTAATGCTCGGTGGGCTGGATTCGAGGGTTGCAGATATTTCATTTTCATCTTCGTCGAGAGCTCTCCTTTTCTTAAATTCCAGATGATTTTATACTATCAGGTCTATCGTGATTTTATGAGTTCCAAGGGTAGTTTGTAGGAGTTTCAACTTTCAAGAAAAAGTTTGCTACCGTTGATCTGTTTCTTACGTTTGAGAACAAACTTTCTTCAAATCGAATCAGTAGCAGTTCGTTTAATCAGACACTAATCAAAATTTCCTTCGAATAAATATCATTCGGACAAAACGAAAGGACAGAACCACGTAGAAAAGGCGGTATTCTATCGTAGTGTTTCAGAGTTAACAGCCATCCAACTCGCTTTAACCCATATTAAAATTTCAAACCCTATTTCAACCGAAATTTGCAGCACGTCGTTTTCAACCAAGCATCCTCCAGTCTCCCAAATCTCCGACTCATCGCCGAGGTCGAAACAACTTCCAACACCTGCACCAATGTTATATCGCAGAGGGCAACGGTTCCTTCGTGCAAAACGAAACTCGAGAACGAAACCCAGTAGAAGGGAAAACGTAATTGGGATGATTGCACCGCGCCGATCGGGTCAGTCGGTGCGGAGGTTTGAACGCGATTAGCAGAATGTCTGGTCGGGCTAATTCAAAAGGTCGATCTCGTCCTTAGGCTCTTTTATTTTGCCACCTCGACCCTCACGGCAATTTTCTTTTCTCGTCCTACGCCTTTTCGGTTCCTTCGCAATTTAGCCGACACTTTTATGGCGCGGTGACACGCGTCGCCGCGTGAAATCGCTCGCGTGCGCTACGATTCCATACTCCTCGGCCTTTCTTCGCTCGTAACGATGTGGAAGAACGGAAACTGGCGAAATGCAGGAGGGCAACCACTCAGAAGGACCTTTCGCTTCGATTATCCTGGACCAGTCGAATCTATGATGATTAAGCGCAATCAAGTCGATTCTTTAGGGCAGTTGTGAAAATTTTTTGGTCGTTAAATTCTTGGATCGTGCTCTTGTTTGAATTACTTAGGTTTGAATTACGTGGACCACGACGTGCTGTGTAATTGTTGAGGTATACGCCATAAGAGCCGCACGAAGATTAGGTTTAGTTTGACGATGATATCGTACCATGTAATTTGAAAGGTGTCGCGACGTTAATACGAATCGAACAAACATGATCAGCCTCGCTATCGTCGTATAATTCTTCTTCGTTTTGACAAACCTACTTCGATCATTTTTCTCGTAACTGCATTCAATCTCGAACGATAAAATATCTGAGATACTAAGCACAGAAAATCAATTAAAGGCTGGTAATACTAGGGAATGTGGAAATCGGATACGGAAGGTGATATTTAAAATATGTAGAAACAAGAGAAGAAAAGGGCGCATCGTGACAGACATTCACCGAAGAGGCAACGCAAGGATTCTTGAGAAAAGATTGAAGGAGTCAGCCTTGCCGCTGTTTTCCCCGGTGTTTCTCTAATTTTCCGCCCTTCTTCCACCACTACCACCACCACGCTCTGCAAACTTCGTTGCAGCAGGACACTCGTGAATCTTTCATGCGTCTTCCCCTTTCTCCCTCCACCTTATTCCTCTTTTTCTTTCTCGTTCCTCCAGTTTTCCTACGGTTGTTCCATGGAGAGCCGAAAGGAAACGGAACGGCAGGCGACTCAATCGATACTGGACCAGCCTTGAATTATGCACACCGACTTGGCCAACGGGAAACGAACCGTTTTCCTTTAAGGTGCCTTCACACGACGCCGCGCACAGCGACGTAAACTCGTTTTACAAAAAGAAGGAACGTATCGAAGAGAAAAAGGAACTTTATGAGCTCGACGAAGCAGATGCATTTTTCTTTGTATCTTTACCCCCTGTTTTAAAGCCTTTGGCAACGAACATGGAGATGGCATTATTGAAATACGGTTGTTTTATAGAGAAAATATTTTTCTTCCTTAGATTTTCTGAGTTACATTCGAGTAGTTCTGAAGAAACATTCAAAGAGGTTTTTTTTTTTTTTTTTTTAGATAAAAACACATTGGAAGAGTCGGTAAACCGCACTAATTTTTACACACGGATTCTTAACTAAATTATAAATTATCGTCAACGATTAATCTTATTTTTAGATGTGATGGATTATGGCCCATTTTAACCGACATTTTAGATGATACTATTGCTACTGTTACATTTTCCAATTTTAAATTTAAACTGCCCGCATTAAATTTTAATTAAATCCGAAACGCCCACGTTTCGACGAGCATCCACAAAATAGAAGAACCACGAAAATTCCAGTTCAAATACGGTCGACGATGCCAAATGTTGTCCGTTGGTTGCCAAGCCAGACGACTTTCCAACCGATTATCCGCATCGTGTCAGAACCAGCCATTATTTCGGATACTCGTCTCTGTCGCAACAGGTGTACGAGTGCGGACGACAGTGGTTAGAACGAGATCGAATTCAGCCACAAGCAGCAATGTTCTTCGTTTCACGGATGTCAAAGTTGACGTGGACAGGAGTATCGGAATTATTTGATCGCTCGACCGCGTATTCACGTTTCTCGTTGATAGATCCCGTACGATGGGATGTCTATGCCTGAAAGGAATGGAATTCGTGTTTCTTTTGCTCATTTTCTGTCTCTTCTTCTTTTTTCGTAGTGGGATCGTAGGGATTTGGCTGAGTTTCTTCTCCCTTACCGTTGCATCGTACGTTGCAAGTGTAACGTGAATTCATATTAGAGGCCGGATGTGTGCAGGACTTCAGTGCGTATCCTCAATTAGCCCAGGCACCCACCATGAACTTAAACTTTTAGTTTATTATTTTTGTGTCGAAACAGCCCTTAGGTTGTTATACTTCCTTACTAATTACGGGGAAAGCGGGTAGTTACCTAATGAGAAAACCCCAATACTTGACTAGCGAAATGTACCAGATGTCCAGCTGGACAAATTGTAAAGTACAAATTTAAATAATAAAAAAAAAACTTGACTAACGAAAAAGCTGGGTTTTCCCATAAACAATATTACCTACTAGCCACGTTGGTAGGAGGCTTTCTCCTCCTATCTTCATTTATTAACATGACCTATAACCGATTGGCATCGTGGATCGTTACCCTCACTTTTCCTAACGGAAGGTGCGAACAGCGAATCCGCGTTGTTAATTAAAAACGGCACACCCGCACCTGAGACGAGATCACCTAGAGGAGAAATAGACAAACCCATCGAACAGTGAACATCTCTCCGATTGGTGTAAAAAATAAAGACAGTAGTTGTGTTACGACTCAGCTACTTTATTTCATCAACCTACCCTTAAGTTTACGTGACACAAGCACTCGAAATTACGTTGCGTTAGTTTTGTCTAGAAACTTTTAGTGTATGTTGAGAATTGTGGATCTTAACTGTCGAAATAAAAATAAAGGAACACTAAGATTACACTTAGAATTCATATTAAAATAGTTTTACATTTATTTAATGAACCATTTACAGGATTCTCGTCGATATACATTTGCACGTGTCTCAGCGGTCTCTTTGTCTTACCATTTTCCATACCACACTGCCAACGAAAGTTACATTCATCTGTTCTTCGAGACGCCGCGCGCACACATACTTCCACACACTCGTATTCACGTACGTGTATAACTACTACGCGGCCAATCTAGTCCAGCACACAAAATTATACATATCTCAATAGTATACTTTTTAGAAACTATTAGAATGTTAAAAATTTGGAAGTTTGATGACAAACTATAATAAAAAGCATAGGAATTCCGTGCTGTTAGGTTTAATATTCATCGCGTAGTCCATGATGAGACAGTTTCGTGATGCAGCATTCTCATTCAAATCGCGTGTATTTATTAATGCAGGCATTTATATTCTCTCGAATGCATCGGCAGACACACCCTACTGCAACGTCCGTCTCGCGCAGTTTCGTTTCTCACTGGTATTATACTGTTATTGCAAGTTACACTGGTTTTGTCTGCAGCATGTTCCTGATCGTTTCGTGATTTATATTCGCGCAATGTTTCGGATAACCACGCCTACTAATTACCCATATTTCAAAGTGATGTCGTAGCGCTATTAAATTTAGTTACGCGAGTGGTGCGTACGGAGAATCGTTCGTAACAAAGAAGTACTTTTGAAATCTAAAAAGCAAAGTGTTCGATTTCTCTAATCCTTCTTCTTTATCAATAATTTTTTTTTTTATTATTCAATTTGTATTTTACAATTTGTGCAGCTGGACATTTGGTAAATTTTTCTAAATTAATTGCTAAATAACGTGCGGATGGCTACCCCCAGGATGACTATTTTATTTCTTTAGCGAAGTCAGTGAGTGGTTTCTCGATAATTTGCAATTCGCGTTTCTCTTTGATTAAAGTTTTTAATCGCAGAAAATCACAAGATGTTCGATCTGTTCGCTTTTCAAATAATTTTCGACCGCGCGATTCGATTAAAAATATTTTGTATTTATCGATATTCAAATAATCGCGATTAGAGTTAACGAGCGTAGAGGAGCGTTTGATAGGGTCCGTAACCGGAAGAGGGCCTGTACCAGGCGAGAAATGAAATTCACCGAAAGTAAATCGAATTTGCCCGCAGTCCGGGACCAAAGGGTCTAACGAACCAAAAAATCACGTTGCTACGAAGAAGAAGACGAAGAAGAGGGGCTGCAGTGGCTAAGAAGACCTTACGATGGCTTGCCACGTGGACGTTTAAATGGAAATCCTAATTTGAATGGCTAACAAAAGGAGAGCTTTCGCGTCCCCACCGCCACATCTACGATTTCCACTTTTAACCCCTTCGAATTTACATTCCTCTGCTTGTTGTCCGTGAAATTTTAACATTCACGAAGACTCTGTCAATTGCTGGAAGAATTACATGCAATTTGGAATATTATTTTATTTTATTTCTAATTTGTATTTTCGTTTCGTAGCAGAAGGAGAGACAGAAGGTTCTATGCGTGAAGAAATTTGGAAATTTGAAATTATCAAAATTTGAATACCTTTTAACACCATAAATTAATGTCACGTTGATCCTGAATTATAAGTACGACATTTACGAAAAAGGATAAATCGGTAGAAATAAAAAACATCGCTTTACGCTAAAAAATATTCACTTCCGTATGAAGCGCGAATAGTATCTAAAGTAAAACGAAATGTTTCGTAAAAATGGCTTGATCTATGGGAAGAAAACGGATAGTCAGCATTTTCGTTATCTTTCACGTGCCCCTCGTCGAGCGTGGAAAACGTTTTTTTCGCAGTTTCACCCTGTCACATAATATATTCTCGCTCGTTCCAGTTGATCGGTTCGTTATCTCGCAGACAACGATCGACGTCAGCTCGATCCTAATTTGTAAATCCGTAATTTGCACCGAAATCGCCTCTATTCCGCCAGGAACACCTGCTGCCATCCCCGAAAATTTCCTCTGTCCCTCTGTGCCCTACGAAGTGGGGATTGAAAACGAAGGGATGAAACGAGGGAAAAAATTGTCCCTCTCTAAAGCATCGAAAGAGGAACAAGCAGATTTTTCGACCAGCCAGACGTCGAAATTTCTGTGATTTCGAGGTTGAAGACAAATTGGTCGAATTTGTCGCCGTTTGCACCGTACGCCATCGATCAGTATCGTCGCTTGGTGCGAGTTCGAAGAGAAAATTGAAAACGTGATTCGATCCCAGCAATCGTCGTCAACAAACGGATGCTCCGACTTGAATCGGTAAATTTAAATCGCTGGAATTCTCAAAATGGCCTCGACATTATGGCAAATATATGAAATGCTTTTTAATTTGGTTTAATTCAATGGCGTTTTTTAGTCGTGTTCCGCACGGTTGCCTTTGCAACGGTAAATGTAATATGCGAACAGCTGCAACGATGAGTGCCAATTAAATCGCTCGTTAATCGCTGTGTCTATATTAACTGGCGCGTTTGCGGAGTTCAGTGCGTTTTACCTGCAAATTCGCGAGTATTTCAGATTAAAAATTTTACGCTACGGTTGGTCCGCTTTGAAGAGATAGAACGAGGGGGATATTAAAATAAACCAGGCAGTAACATATGAAAATTTTCGACCAGAATTTTAATGTGTAGTTCTGTTAGACCGGTTCTTCTGGTTAATCGTATTAGTTTATCGACGAATAGTCAATTAATTGAATTAATAAAAGGTTGATATTAATTTAATATCGTACCAATGGTATTTTAATTATCCGTTGAAACTTTTTCTATCGGTGATTTTTTAACGTCCACGAATTCTTAAAATTCAGATTTTGTACGCTGTATAGCAGCCGAGAGCAAACACAAGTAAAGGCCTTTTGTCTTGCAAGTGTGGGTACGATTTATGACACACGGGCCAGCGAAGCTATTTTTGAGGAAGCTGTCTTCTATCCGCTGCTTCAATTAGTT
Source organism: Bombus impatiens (assembly GCF_000188095.3). Taxonomy (NCBI): domain Eukaryota; kingdom Metazoa; phylum Arthropoda; class Insecta; order Hymenoptera; family Apidae; genus Bombus; species Bombus impatiens. The sequence goes on along the minus strand of NT_176429.1, from coordinate 502,049 downwards.
TCGCGCCTACGTATGTATCTTTTCATTCGAGTTTTATTATCAGCGTTCAATAGCGTTAGCGGCAGTCATAAATTCCGAGTTTCCAAAGGACCCACTTGTCGAAGGTCTGGTGAGCAGAGACAGACCACGTCAAGTGGCTCGGGCCCGGAAGAAGCCCCGCTGCGTCACCGATTGTACACGAACAGCATCCACCTCCGAGTCGCACCCCGATCTACGACAAAGACCACGACAAAAGTAACAAATAAATATCTAATCGTCTAAGCCAGCGTAGAAATCAGCTAATCAGATTGGAAGAGAAATTATCCTCGAACTTAGAGCGTACGAACTGCGGAGGCGACACACAGTTAAAGCTCTCGTCTCGTACGAGACGAAAGTCTATGATCCGCTAGAGAATAAAAGACGCCTCTACCGAACTATTGCATAATTGGTAACACCTTTTCATTCGTTCGGCCGTGAACCTAACATAATAGAAGCCGAATTTCCAGTAATCTCTATCTCTTCGAGCAACTGGAAATCTCACTCCGCAGCGGAATTACTCGCGCAATTGCACTCGAAAACTCGACTGGATCTCTCGAAACTCGGCCACGATTCTCCTTCCATCGAAGACAAAGCCTCCTCCTCTTCTTCGACCATTTATCGACTCATTCAACTCGGGGCTAATTATCGCGGATCGTTCCGGCCAATTAGCGACTCGTTTAACACGCACTCGCGTCGATTGCTTGCAGAAGTGGGCATCTCCTCGCGAGATTTCACTGGAGAAACGCTGTAAACGCAGGGACACGCGATTTTCGTTCTCGGCGATGAAGAGAAGTTCGAAAAAGCGGCTTGGACGAGGGCTGCTTTCGTATTGTTCGCGGCTATTGTGCCAACTTTTGGGTTCGCTACGCCGAGAAAGGGGGCCTTTTCGAGCGTTTCCGAGGGAAACTCGACGGCCATTCGTTCGAGACGTGATCGCCAGTCCTGGCTCGTTGGCGAATGATCGCGACCGTTGATGCGTTCACGCGACGCAGTATGCAAACGAATACTAATTCGCGAATGCCGGATAACGGGAGCCAGGAACGTGTCCGACGGGTCCTATCGCCAAATGTTTCGTCCAGTTTATTTTTACATTCGCTTTTAGATGCCGCTGTCTGTGTTTGGAAGTCGAAGACGTGATCGACGAGGAGATGATTCGGTGCAGGGAATAATTAATCAGAGAAGAAGATTTTAACGTTTGTTTCGCTGTTCGTACCGCGTCAGCGATAGACTTAACGTTAATTGCGACATTGAATGTGCATTGAACGCATATACTGTATTTCTAGTGGGAGAATTTCTTTAACGTTTTTCAAGCGCTCAGTATGAACAGCTTCAGAATTTATTATCCCCTTGAAGAATAACTTCGTAAAAAGGAGAGAGAGTAATACGGTTTAATCCTCCAATTTTTATACGAAGTTTCCACGCTTAGAAATTCTAATTCCACTGTCACCGAAAATCGATAAAACTGTCTGATCGTAAAGAAACGAACAGTTTTTTTAATGCGAAAGCTCAACGAAATTTTGACTACGGTAGTTACGATAGTTTCACGAAAGTCGTAACCGTTGATTGATTTTCCCCGTTGAAAAGAGCCAAGGGGCCGTCGACTAATACGAGATTAGACAAATTGTTTGGAGTCGTCGCCGGATTAAACAAACTTTCCGGAGAATCTCCTGTTGGCTTGGAACAATGAACGGCGAGAGGTAAGAAAAAGGGAACGTCTCGGATAAGAAACTTGAACCGAGTATCCGAATGGAATATTAAGTTAAATGGGAAAGTCGGTGGTCTGCGAGACCGCGTTACAGTCATTCCGCATCGTCTCGCGCATTTAAAGGATCCCTTCGTCTTCTTCTCCGACTTCACCATGTTCACCAGAAGCCCTACGACTATTAATTTCCCTGGAATATCGAACCGTAGAGCGAGAAACTTGGTAGAAATTTGTGTATTAGGCAACTTTTGATTCGTATGAATTTGTTTCTGTTAATGATAGAAGTTTCGTAATCGAAGTGTCGAAACAACAAATGATAGAAATTTTAGAAATGAAAATTTACAGTATAATCGTATGGTAGTTCTCAGTCCCTGAAATGAACTATCTCTCGTTTTCATTTGTTTGGAATTTAAATTTTGTTATGCTAATTAATTTATGGTAATGAATCGTCAGACAACTGTAAGTTCGTTCTCCATAATTCACAGTCAACTGTCAAATTGACATTTGGTTATTTCTAGCAATTCTCAAATTATTATCGATCAATTTTCGACTATTCTCAATCGCTAAATACAATATTAAGAGCTAATATTTACGAAGATGTTAATGTTTACTCGTAGCAGGTTTGTTACGGCTCCATTATAACGTTCGTAGGTCATTTCGTCAATCTGGTTTCCCCTTGAATTTCGCAGAAACTCGAACGAATTAACAATCAGCTTGTTCTCGTTTCCTGCTTTTTCATCTCTTTCAATTTCCCAACCAAAGATTCTATCATTGCCTTCTCGGGTCTTGGAAAGGTTAATAAGCGTGTCGCGATTCACCCCGTGTTGAATAATCGAGGGCTCGTGAACCATAAATCGTATTACGACTCACTTTCTTTTTTATTTTTATTTTTTTATTTTTTATTTTTTTTTTTTTTTTTTAGTGGAAATTTACGATGCGACGGATCTCTTACGCCCATTTTTCCAATCGTAAAAATTGAAATCAGGTGTTATGGATGGATATCTTGTTTTACGCGAAATAAATTTTAGAAACCATCCCCCGATACAGAATGATATGAATTATTTATTTCATTCATTTATCAAAATTTACGTCTCCAATGGGTTTATAATTTTAAATATTTTCATTTTTGTTTCGATCGTTTCGTTGCTTGGTACAGGCTACGAAAAGTCGAAATAAGACGAAACTCTTCAAGTGAAACTTTCTGATGACTCGAATAAACGAATGACGCTAGAGATATAACTTCTTCAACCTTGGAATTTTTAGTACTCCTGTGACGAGGCTTATCTTATGTACATTTGTCAATAATGTTGCGTTTATACCTTTTAGTTTAAGGCCACGAAAGAGTTGTTTAACTAAAGTTAACTACGTAAATTGTTTGAACAAATCATAGCAAGGATAACTTCTTTGTCTTGAAATTTTTCGGGAAATCGTTAAGGAGGAGAGCAATGGATTCCGCGAATAATAATTCGTCGAATAATAGGGAGGGCTAATTTACGACCAATGAATCACTAGCTGGCGATGATTTATGGTTAAAATATCGGCTGTCAGGCGCGTCCTTATCGTACAGAGAAAGCTTTGTAATTCGATTAATTGGATTCAATAAACGATAAGCGTTCTTCCGGTACGTTTGATATTATTTCGAATTATTCGCGTTTTATGAACCGTAAAGTGCTGAGAATTTTTTCTCGTGATTCGCCACGAATCGATACATTCGCACAATCAATCCACTTTGAAGTAAATAATTGCGATAATTATTTTACCATAGGGGCAGTCTCTGTTTAACGATCAATTATCTCCTTAATTTTATTGCTGGGGTTCGGCCGAGAGTGACTCGAAGCTTTGTACAAGCATTACGTGCCATCTGTACTAATAATTCACTTCCATAAAATTTATAACAGGATTTTAGATTCATTCGTCCATGAAATACCTTCGAAAAATTACTACGAAAATTCTCATATTTCCGTTTTGTCATACTATGCATTTCATACATTAATTCCGATTAATGGATAAATTATATTCTGCTATATACTTATAAATTATCTCCAAAATATTCGTAGAAGAACATTTATAGATCCATTATTTCTACGTGCAAAAGAAAAAAAAACATTCAAAAATTCTCAAATTTTATTACCGTCATCTTCTTCTCGCCGCTAAAACGACAAACCCCTTGGTTCTCCAAAATGGCACGCCTCGTGTACATCCCTGCAACCACTCTTTTGGCCCAGTTCCAGAGCTCGTCTCCTCGTCCCTTCTCCCGATTTGCAAATTATCGTCCACTTCTATTTTTGTCTAATGTTAGCAGACGAGTGGCCGAGTGCACTGTACTCCTCGGCGCATTGTCGAGTCGCGTGTCGTTCCTCGATCGCCTCGAACATCCTCGTCCATCGCATCGTGTTGCTTTCGACTCGCTTCTTTCATGGAGTCGCGCGTTCCCAGGCGGAAAGAGTCTAAATTTTCTCGCGTTGATGAGTCGGCGTGTTTCCTACTACAGAGAGTCGAAGTTGGATTTCAGAGGCTCGTCATGCTGCTCCTTTGCGACCTGGTGCTTGGCATTTTTCACTACAAGAGGAAGAGGTGATTTAACCCACGTATGCAGTTCGATTGCTTTGGAATTTTGCATGAATAGTTATCGTGCTTTGCCCATTTTCTTTTTTCCACGAGCAAGTGTGGGTTTATATGAAATTTTCAGGGGAGAGGAAGAATATTACGGTACAATTTTCTAATTTTTGTACAAAATTACGAAGAATGATTATCTTTATTAAGGATGTACCTTGGTATTTCAATTTTTGTACAAAAAAACGTGTAAGTTTCTTTTTCTCTCTATTTTTCTTTCTCCATTTTCTTTTTCTTTTTTCCCCCCTTCGATTATCCCTGATATTAAAACTATCGGAGAAGTCGAAGTAAATATAATTCCTCACTTACATGTAATTTTAATTACGAACCAAACAGACAAAGAATTAATTCTTAAAAAAATCAGAGAAACCTGACGAAGCGTTACAAATATTATTCTTGAAATATTGCCGTAAGATTTGCTCTTTACAATTTCCCAAACGAATTTATATAACCATCTTAATTTATTCCTTAGTACTAGAATATTAATCGTGTGCGTGAGTAATGAAATTGAGAAACTGGCAAAAAGTGGAATTAATCAGTTTGGCTTCCGAAAGCTTCAATTATCTTCCCGAGATTAGATCTAGGCAGATTTGCATATTTCACACTTTGTTCGGCGTTTCCTTTTTCCCACATAATCCAGCCAACTATGTAAAGCGTGGAACGAAGGCGTGTCGTTCTGCTCGAGCAGAATTCGCGTGGTCGTCGCGGCATTAAGCCGATCAAGGCTGCCGGAACGACGATGAGGAGCGCGGTGTACGCGTCGTCATTAAAATCGCTCGACTGGTCCCGTTACTTAACTCGTTTAACGGTGCATTAAGCATCCTTAAAGCGCACAATTTATAATTATTTGCGCGGGAAAGCGGCCGAGAAATCGATTCACAAAATGACACCGGATACCGAGCTCGAATTTCATCCTCCAAGTTTAGATGAATCCGCTGCCAACGCTATGAGGAAATCCGTGGGAGATCGCTTCCGCCAATCAGATACTTCGATGAATCGCAAAATCGAAGTAGAGTTACAAGCGTTATAAATATTTCATATTCATCTGAAAGAAATTTTTGAACTTTCGACATTTTTTTATGGCTTCGTAGATTTTTGGAAGATCGTACGAGATTTCTGATTTCGACTGAATATGCGAACGAGAATGTATAGAGGAAAGGATGATCCACGGTTGCGCTCGATCTCGATCGTGCCACGTAATCGTGGACACTGTCGCCGGCAGGTGTGAAAGTTATTTTCACCCGGTGTTTTAGAGATCGATCGACAAACCCGACTTTCTCGTCTGACGAATCTTGTCTTGTAAATAGCTTTTATCATTACCATCGATAATACCTACCACTTATGTATCTAATCAAAATCTGATCTTTAACTCGTCAGCGCACCGTGTTCTTAAAACTTCCTTAATTACAACGATTATTTTTAATCAAATACTTTAAGAATGTTTCTTGTACGCATCTATCAGCGCGGTTAATACTCGCTTTGACAGATCGTTATTAATAAACGTCTCGAGAAATTCGGTTTCGTTACACACCTGTAATTTTATTCAGAATTTTTTTAACGAACTTTGCCATATCCTTATTGCTCTTTCTCTCTTTTTTGGAAGTTTAACGCAGTACTTTGTTAAAGATTCGCCGATTCTTCTTCGTACAATTTCTTTAAATATTATTTCAAGCAATTATCTCTGTAACCAAATTCTAAGATTAAAATCGCAATGGCATCTAGAAATTCTCGTAAGGGTAGTTCGAAAAAATGCACAAACTGAACTTCGACGATATGTATACACGATGAGAGACTTGGCAAACATCGCATATAAATCCTATAATTTACACAAACGACACAAATATACGCGGCTAGCGTATAAATAGGCAAATGAAGATTCAAAAGCTGTAGCTACGATATAAAAAATCCTCACACTGCACCTCTCCTCACGCTATCAAGAGTCGAAACTTGCATAAAGTAAAATTTATACAAACTACCGATATATTCGTAATCTGATTCGCCGCGCGATTCCTAAACTCTTGCTAGGAAATTCCGTGGCAACGAGAAACCGGTGCCGTCTCGTCTCTTACGTACTAACGCACTTTCTCACAGTAGAATAATCAATACCAACGTGATGGAAATTATCCCGCGAATAAAACGAATACTAATCATACCTTAGAAATCTACATCTTTATCAGCGGATGATAAATTCTGCAACGATTCGTTATTATGCATTAAGCGTCGTCTTCTATAATATGCATAGACACGTTGTTGAAAATGACAAGGTGAGTTCGCGCTCGACATCCATATGCAGATGCGCTAGTTACAATAAATATTAACTAGAAGATAATTCTAGATACAATCGATAGATTTAATCGATAGGTTTGAGATGTTCTTTTGTTTTTATCCCTAGTCCATGTAAGAAAGTGGAATAAAGGTTTTTCGGCGCGATAGATTTATCCAAAGAATAAAATAATAGCTGTTGTGATACCTCTGAATACAGAAATAACAACACACGTAATATTAGGTTTCCGAAAAGTTTCTTTCGTTTCGTAAGGTGATAATGGATGAACAACAATTTCTGTTTTATATTATTTTATCGAATCAGCTGTGATGTGTATAATTCAATAAACTAATATAAAACAAAAAACATCGTGCGTCTATTATTTCCTTATAAAACGAAAGGTACATTTCGTTCGATCTAATAATATGCACGTGGAGATGTGCCCGTAACGCTCTTTCAACGGTCAAGGCTTAAGATAAATATTAAAATACATAAAATGGAATTTACAGAAACTACGGCTGTGCCCATAAACTTATTCGCTATACGATCGCTACGGCTCTGCCAGAAAATTCCGTGACACCGGGGAAAACCATACCCGCCCCTATATTTCGCACTAATGCACTTTCTCGGACCGCCGCAGGCCCATTCTCCGGCGCGCGTTTCCCGCTCAATTTCCAGCATTTACAAAGCGCCCGGCGGCGGGAAAATCGATGTCGCGGCTCACAATGCAAGAGGGTTGGTCGGCTGGCGTGCACGAGAGCTCTTCCTTCCTTCTCCTTCCGCCTCTTCTCCTACTCTGTCCCTTCTTTTTTTTTTTTTTTTTTT
>NT_176429.1:484408-494565 GCF_000188095.3 Bombus impatiens | reverse complement strand
GTCCCTTCTTTTTTTTTTTTTTTTTTTACTTCCTACGCTCTCGTTCCTGACTCGAGCAGCGTGAAGTGCGTGTCTTTGTCACCGGTGACAATAGCCTGGCGGGGGAGTTGCAGCACCGTCGCTGCAACCCCCATGGACGCCATGGCGCGCAGTCCAACCTGATATCACGCTGAATAACGGAGACTGATAGGCTGGACGCGATCGATTAGGTTCGATAGTGGTTCGCGTGTAGCAGTCGATAATGGGGAACGTTGACGAGGAACTGTTGCTGGACTTGCGAGTCTTCGATTGTGGTATCGGGGGTGTGGAGAATGGAATATCGTCTGTGGGGACGACTGGAAGCTATGGTGATTGAACAGTGTTTCGGGCGTTTGAGGTATTAACGCGCTCACCGCGGATCAAATTTTCATCTTCTGCAGTGACGTGCGAGGGTGCGGATGAAAAAGCGGTATATGCGATAACATCTTTAATTTAAGAAATTTCTATGAGAATCCTAATAGAGAAATCTGTACAAGTGTGAGAGTTTCGTTTACCGATCTCTTTCCTGAACAAAACAATCAGATAGAAAATAAGCAATAGAAAATTAATTTTACCTTCTAATCTGCAAGAAAAAAATATAGTATCCTGCTACGTGTCTTTCAATTATCTTTGCTCTTTTCAATCAGAACGTTATAATTTCTCGTTACCTTCCTGATTGAATATTAGTGCCTTGAATTGTTTCACGCAAACTATGGAAAATTAATATTTTTATCTTTCTTATTTGGAAGCTTCCACACTGGAAGGACAAAAAACCTCTTTCCTCGGTTTCTCCTTCCGCATGGCGACTTTTCGCTCTGGAGGCGACCTTAATATAGAAAAAAGTGTCGTCCCTCGAATTTACGACACCTTCTGCACGACCCCCGAGGGGGACAGCGGGGATTACGGGCTGAAAATATGAAGGGAACGCGGTCGAAAACGTTATCGCGAGGAAGACACCGCGAAATCGTTATCTTTCATTTTTCACCTCATAACGTCGGGACAATGACGACCGGCTCGAAGCATTGTCGTCGAGAAGGCAGCCTGCTGATGTTCCCTTTGCGAGAAAAAAATAAAAAAGAAAGGACAAAGAGGAAAGGAAGAAAAGAAGAGGACACAAAAGGCGAGGGTAGACACCCCGAGAAAGATCTCTAACCCCTTTCCAAAAGGGAGACTACGATTTCCAGGTCTGATTAAAATCTCTCTCTCTCTCTCTCTCACACACACACACACACACACTCTTCACGAGATGAACATTTGAACGCGTATAAGCTGGATGTTTCTTCTGGTTTCGTTTGTTCTGTTCTCCTTTGACGCGACTGGTTTTTTGGTTTTCACGGCAGGGTATGTTCTAAGGATATTGAAGACGCGAAAGATTATGTTTCGCGTGATTATGTCTCCCTCTGTATTTTCCTACGTTTCTCTTTCTTTTGTTTTTCATTTTCTTCGAGACACGGGTGTTGTTTTATGACTTTGATGTTGGTGTACGGCCAAGCTGTATGAAACGTAACGAGGAATCGCTAATTAGCAAAGTAGTTTCCGAATCGCGAATGTTCTGGTAAATGAATTACCCAGTAAGCGTAACTCTTAGTGGATTTTTCGTTGCTCTTCCTTCTTTTCGCGAAATTTATAAAGAATGGAAATTGTGTTTCGTTATTGCGGAAGTTGCAAGAATAGATAATAATATAAATAGAATTACCACGATCGCCTTCACTGATCGACAAGATTCTGGCGCGTTAAACTTACCTCGCTACAGTCTCCCTCTGCTCGTATTTAACTCATCGGTACCATAGCCATTAAATCGGCCTAGAAATAATCGAAAGAAAATGAAATTATTTTCAAGAATGTCACGCATTTTCTTATATCCCAAATGCACGCACAACCATTATGAAAGAAAACCAGGCATCGCCCTTCAAAAATCAACCCTTCAAACGTAACTTCCGCACCTGTTCCAACCGCAACGTGTGCCGATTTCCCTTGCACTCGTTCGTTCGTTTTCGCGAGAGGATCGCGCTCACAAGCATGAGCACCTTAATGCGCACTGAATTATTTACAAGGCGAAGCCGCGAGCGGGCGTCGCCGCGCGTTTCCGCCGTCGCGTCTCTCTCATCAGAATCCTCCTGGGAACCATTGCGCCGCGTCTGTACTCGTGTTACCACGTAACGGATTATCCAGCTCCGGGCATGATGTACAATCTCCATAAATCGACGCGTAAGCGCCACCTTTTTTACCCTGTCCACCCCGCGGAAACGTCCGCCGCGTGGAAAATATTCGTCGCAGGCAAACTCGTGCAAGATTCATACGACCTTGGGACGACACTTGTCACGCTCGATAATCTGCTCGAGATCTCGTGTGTCTTTTTGCATGAACTACTCGTGCGAAAGGACGTCGAGGATGACGGAATTGATCGGGCTAAAAGAAAGATCGCAGTTAGATAGATCGCGTTTGCATCGATTCTTCTTTTGCCTTATCAATGACATCGAATCTTTTTATTCTAAATCTGGCTCCTCTTGCGTATCTGAATTTAATATTAATCAAATTTTACGAGTCAATCGATCTTGGTTTATCGTATTGTTAGTTACATATAGCGCAATGAGAGTCAGATCAAAATAAGATTGTTAGAAGACTGCTGAGAGTTTAGGATCGACTAAATTAATCGTTAAATTAGGCAAAGTTTATGTAGTGATAAGCGAAGAACGAGATTAAAATTAAAATAAAAAATGTAATGAAGCAGTCGTATAGAGAAGCCCAAAGGCAAGAGATAATAAAATACACGCAGGCCACGAATTACAAATTTGATAATAAAACAAATACGATTTTTAAAATACATTTTACGAGTGAAGAGTCACTCGATTATCCTATTTTACTTAAAATTGTGAAACTGTAAAAGAGAAGTCTACAATGATTTGTGATTTGTCAAACCTATCGATATTATTAATTGGTAAATTATTACTAATCACAGCACCACTGACTATCATTTCCAGCGACATACGAACAAAAGGGTATTTATCTTTCATCGATCCATCATAATTATCCTGATTAAACATCGTAAGAAATCCAAGCAACGAACATCTGTTACGTAACAAACACACTCGTGAGAATTTCAAACACTTCACTTCTATCAGACATCCGATAGTTGTTGAAAACGGAAATGAAAAACGAGAAAAAGAGGCAGCCTTACGGCGATTCTACCAGACGATCGATTAAAAGAGCATCTAAGAGACGAGTCGTATTTCCTGCGAACGATAAAAGACGATAAATATCGTGGCCAATCGTGTCTCTTCGTGGTCGCTTCGCTTGGCTTCCATTTGCACCGCTCGTAAAATTAATTGTCCGTCCTCTTCGATCTCCTTTCGCCCGGAGGAAGAGCCGAGCTTTCATTACGGGACCGTTTAAACCGGTGAAAGAACGGCCGATTCTCCGCGATCAGATAGAGGCTAATAGGGACTCGAATTCAGAGATCGTTCCTTCACTTTGCTTCTCATTTTTCTCAATGGGTACGAACTCGAAAGCTACCAACATAGCGGTGCATACTTTCGTCTTTGAGATGAAGTGGTTCCTTTTAAATGAAATTTCTGATGAGAAATTTGCGAATCGTTAGGTAAGTAGTTTATCTTCAGTTTACTTTTGTAGCGTCGATGTGTCAGAGAGTAGCTGAAGAGTCGATGTGGCAGAGAGTAGCTATCGAGATATGTATAATTTTATGTGCTAGACTAGGTTAGATGCGTAGTAGTAATACTTGTATGTGAATATCAGTGTGTAGAAGTATGTGTGTGCGCGGCGTCTCAAAAACAAATGAATGTAAACGGTTCAGTCGGGTAACAGTCCGGTATAGAGACGCGTGCAAGTGTGTATCGATGAATATCTTTGAAATCGTTTATCAAATAAATGTATAACTATTCTAATGTTAATTCCAATTGTAAATTTAGTGTTCCTATACCATTATTTCGGCTATTAGGATCCAAAATTCTCAACAGGATCTTTGCTTTTTCTTTGCTAGTTCGATGCACTTTGTCGAGTTTCAAAACCCGAGGAAATTTAATCAAAGTAAAATAGACAAACGCGAAGATTGGACAAAATCCAAATAATCGTTCGATGGAAACGAGCTGATCGCGATCTTTGACGAAGTTTAGGTAATTGATAGTTGGAAATAGGCCAATCGAATATGGCCGTTTCGTGTTTAATTGAATCAGAGTCGCGTATCGAGCAGTACTTTGATTCGAATCTTCTAATCCGTGGTAGTCTGAAAGAGCTCACTCATATTAACTCATTAAGCGCTAATGAACCTGAAACGATACCCCTCTGTCGGTCGATTCTGCGTTGCAAGGCGAAGAACAACGATGCTTTTGCAGTCGCACGCTTGAAAAACACGGAACCGGCAAAACCGTCGACAGATGCGCGTCTTATCGAGTTTTCGAGTGAAAATGCTATTGAATGGGAGCGAGTCATCGCGGTGAAAATAGCTCGCAGTAATTCTGTTTCTTTCCTCGTTTGTTACCGTCACAGTTTTCTTCCATTTCTTGTCGAAATGTCCAAGCTTTCGGAGAAAGTCTCCTAAGACGATTATAGTTGTAATCTGTAGACTCTCGTTTTTTTTACATTTCCCTAGCACACATGTGCAGTCATCTTCTTTTCTCTAACTTTCCTTCGGCCCGTTTAACGAAAGTAAATAACAAATTTTCTTCGCTGTAAGAAATTAATCAAAATTTCCCTGCCGCGAATATGTTCAACGTTCAACGGCTCTCTCCAACTTTTCAGCCCCGAAATGCACACAGACACACACACAGTTGTATCCATTGCCAATTAACTTCGACCACACTATCGAGGACAGCGTGTGGATCCGCCAATAAGAGGTCGTGCGCGATTAATCTCGGTTCGTTCGTGGATCGAGAGGGCCGTGATTACGCGGCCCCCGATATTACAACGCTCGATTCACCCTCCATAAATTCAACGGTACCATCTATGCGGCGCCATTGCCATCGAGAATGCTTTTTCCCCTTCGAAACGTTGCGAAAGACAGGAGAAGAGAGTTTTTCATCGCTGGAGCGCGACCCTCGAACGGCATCAAACCACTTGTCGTGGAATTCCCGTATAAACAATGAGAAAAACGTGTACCCTGCACCAGCTGAAAATCGTGCAAATAGGAAAAATGCAGGAAAAGCCCGCAGTGCAACGCGCAGGAAGTTGCAAGAGGAGTGAAACAGGCGAGTCGGGGGTAATCTCGATCGAGACGGGCGAAGAAACGTCGCTGTAAGCGTGACGGAGGCTTTCGAGGGGTGAACGAACTAAACTGACTGGTGAACAGTGCGTTGAACGGTGAGACACGTTCGAATTTGTTTTTTGATTAATGGCGCCTTGGACAGGAGGCGAGGGTACGAGGGTGCGAAGTGGGCAAGTGTAGTAGAAGGTTGTTTCGATGTGAATTTTCGACTAGCCATAGTTTTGCAATTTCGAAGCGCTTCCACATCGCTTTCTCCGGGTTACCTGCGAAAGTTGGCAACTATATTTTTGTTAAATCTCAATTCTGTCGCACTTTCGAACGAATTTTGTTAATAAAATTTCACAAGTCAGAAGTTAGTATTACGTATTGGTAGATGATTTTATTACAAATTATTAATATCGCATCAGCAAATTCTCTCAAAATAAAGAAATCATAGTAAAAAGTTTGATGAGACAAACGAGGTTATATCTGTATCGAAGTCTGTTCCGAGCTATACTCCGAAAGAGTTAAAAAAGTTGTAAGATTTTCGTCATGGACCTATAGAAAACATCGTTGAAGAAAAAGAAGAAACAAAAGGATACATACTGAAATCGAATTCTTCCAACACTTTCACGCTCTACCCATAAATCTTCAGGCAAGAAACCATTACAAAGTCGTCATAAAAATATCCAACATCTAGAACACGCGAAGCTTTATTGTTCCCATCTGTGCCTTTCCTCCTAAGAACTTCTAAACAAGGTTTTTTCCATTCCGGAAAAACGTAACCGAGTACTTGGTATAAAGGAAGAAAAAATAGATTCAAAAGGAGGAAGAAGAAGATCAGCAATGGTGGCACGGTTGTGTGCACAAGCTTCTAATTGCTTTCTCGGGACGATTAACGAACAAAGAAGGCACAGTAGGACGGCTATTTGTGGAAACCGGCCAACTGGCTGAGCAGTTACGCTCGACCTTCACTGGCCGACAGCAAAACTCGGGGAACGGCTGCCGGTTTCTCGCGAAGGTTTCTTGCGCCTTCCATCTCGTCCGCCTCGTCCTCTTCCGTGGATTTTTCTACCGGATCCTGTTCCGCCTATATACGGCCGTCGAGAAGGAAACAATCGAGTGGAAAGACTTTCCGTTTCTTCGACTCGAAGAGGAGACTGAATGTTGCACGTGGAATCTTGCGCAGCATTGCTAGAATTTTTAGCTCAATCTAGGCAGAGGATCGATTAGAATTTTGCTAGAATTTCTGGGGAAGCAACTTTCAGTAGAAGGACAGTGAAGTGGGAGTTGAAATATTTTTATGAAAATCGAAGGCGCAGGATCGTCGTCGAACGACAAAGTCGCGTCCAATTTCTAAAACTTTGATACCGAGGTTTCTTAAATGAAGAGATCGCGGATTGACGAACGAAGAAATACGATGTTGAGAAATAGTATAGATGATGGAGATAATATAGACGTACGTATGTGTAAGTGTGATATCTATAGGATAGGATTATGGGGAATCGATCGAACGAAGAGAGTAGCTTCATTAAATTCTTGAGAATTAGGATTCTGGAGTAAAGATTGAAGAGTAACTTAAAGAGAAAATTCAAGTGGGCTGAAATTCGATTTCAGAGCTTGTCGACTTTTGTTCCAAATATTTCGAAATTTCCTGCAACTCCGAACTCGATATCGAAATAAATTAAAAAGGGAGGAATAAAATAAATTTTGCGTGGAAACCGTTTCCTCGAAGAGAATGTATCGCGGAATTATAATGAACCTTACATTGCAATTCTGCGATTTAATTGCTCGAGAGAGAGAGAGAGAGAGAGAGAGAGAGAGGAGAGAGAGATGGGGGGATTCGTTAACGAGTAGTTTTGAGGCTTTCGTTGGTGTATGAGACGAGCGGCAATGAATGAAAGGATAAACGAAGCGTAATTGTGCAAGAGCGAAGATGAATTAAACGCGCGAAAATACGGTGGTGGTACGAAACACGCCGTAAATTGTGCGTCGTTAGCATACAATGAAGGGACACGATACGCAAACGTGTTTTTAATATGAGAAACGAGTACAGGGAATTTCTGGGAAGCTGACTCTTCCGTAATTTCTTTTCCCTTTCCTAAAGAAAAATTTGAGAATGTCGTAATACCCGGTTCGCGGCAATAATATCTCTGTGGTTAGGATTTATAGGCGAAAAGTAGGTTAACAGAGATATTACGATTGCAATAGTAAAAATTATTTCTGTTGCAAGAACTCGAAGTGGAAGAACTACCTTGCTATGTGGAAATCACCGTGGAGTTTAGTACTGTCCCCTTACATAAAATCTCTAACACATATTATTGCTGTATATTTGCTATACACATACGTCGAATCGGTATTTTAAACTTTGCATATTTTAGATATTTTTGTATATTACGTGGATTTTCGTGTGTTTAATAAATTCTCACCAATGCGTGAATATCCATGTTCCAGCGATAATTTCGCATAGAAAAGTATTAATAATTGTTAAGAATTGTGGATCTTAATCGCCGAAATAAAAGTGAAGGAACACTAAGATTACACTTAGAATTCTTATTAAAATAATTTTTGATTTATTTAATGAACGATGTACAGGATTCTCGTCGATATACATTTGCACGCGTCTCAGCACTCTCTTTGTCTCACCATCTTCCATACCACACTGCCAACGAAAGTTACATTCATCTGTTTTTGTGTAACACTACCACGCGGCCAATCTAGTCCAGCACACAAAATTGATAACGTGATAGCATGATAGCAAGATCGATAGCGCACAAAATCAATAATAATATTATTTAACGATGAATATCGTTGCTTTAACCAAATCAGTCCGAAGCGACGATACTCATTGTGCAAAAGATGAACAATTTCTCGATCCTTCACAATGGAATTAAATTCTGCAATTCGTAAAAAAAGTATAAAATCTACCTTCGAGATACCTGTGGCAATTAAGCATGCCGGCTTCATAAAATACAGGGAAAGAAGAGAAAAAAAAGTGCATTGAGAGAAACGCAGGGTCGATCTCGAGGCAATAACGCAGCTGCGTTATCAATCTCACGGGCGAGAGCGCCGGAAAAGCGGCGATCCACGGTTATTTAATAGACGACCGGCTACGAGAGAAAGGGACGATGGGACAATCGAGCGGGCCACGGCCAAATCTGTT
Organism: Bombus impatiens; assembly: GCF_000188095.3. NCBI lineage: Eukaryota > Metazoa > Arthropoda > Insecta > Hymenoptera > Apidae > Bombus > Bombus impatiens. Next base: position 486,187 of record NT_176429.1, on the reverse strand, counting down.
CGTTTTCATCCCCGTTCCTCCGTTAATGCGCCTATCTGGACGTTGCAAACTGCCGTTTGTTGCCGTTGGCAACCGTTTCACGCGGTGCAACGTACTACACGTGAGAGGATAAAACTGGAGGACTTCCGGTCGAACGATCGGCGAACGGTTTACGGGTGTGAATTTTTTGGAACCTACAGCACTGCGTTCTTAACTATATCGTGTCAGTTTGTGAAATAGATTAATCACAGAGGGAAATATAATTATAATTTTGGATCCTGTTGTACGACGAAATTACGCAAAGAATAGAAAAGATTAAAGCGAGAAGGAATAATTTCTTGTAGGCAGGCGAAATTTTATTTATAGGAAGCTGAACACTTGCATGTATAAATATCTGTTACAAGTATTCCAACAGAGTCGCAGCAATTAAATGAAAAATACGGTACAAGAAAGATTCTCTAAAATGGAAGAAATAAAAGAGGCAAAAAGCAACTGCGAAGAGAGCGAAAATGAAGAAAAGTATCAAGAACCACCACCGTTAACCGCCCGATCTTTCACTACGTCTGCCATCGCGTACGTGCCTTAATAGCAAGAAATTGAAACCGACTCGCGTAAGAAGCTTACGATAAATTACGCACATTACGTACGGCTCGTCCCTCGCGGTTGGAATTTCAACGAGCCTGAACCAACTCACCTCTCGATCGCTCTAACTCGCGAATTGTTCTTAATTACCAGGCACGTACTCGCGCACGCAATTAGGTTAAGCCTGGTCACGGCGAGTAATCGAGTTCCGTTCACGATTTTTCTCCTATTTTATTTTATTTGAATTTAGTAGTTGCCGGTGATTTTCTTTCGTCGGTGACCACGTGCAATTGAAATAATCGGACCATGGTAAGAGAGTTGCCGCAATTTGTTAAGTATCAACCGTTTCCTCTGTGAAACTCGCGAGGTCGACTCGGTAATTTGAATAATCGCCAGATAACTGGCTGATAGAGTCTCGAGGCAGTCGCGTGAAATTAGCGTTTCCTTGCGGAATTTTTGCTTCTGCATAAGTATATTTGCTCCCGGGTTGATTGATCGTGCTTTAGTCAACGAGTTCTGGAACACGAGCGTTTTGGTAAAAGGTGAACATTTATGGAATTAAAAGATTTTTTGAAGATATATTCGCTGCTATAAAATATTGGTAACAATTAACGATTAAACAAATTTCTACGAGAACAACTATGTTCTTTTCGATTGTACCACGATTTTCAGAATCACCCTGTATAACAACCAACCGACTGCGATCTTCCCTACAACGAAAGCTTCGTAAACGTTCATCGATTCACTGTGTCAATTAAACTTGTGAATTAATCTGTAAATTAATTTTATTTGCCACTGTACGTTCCTACGCTTACCATTCCTAGGGAAAATAGGAAAAATCGTAGCATTCTACTATTAAATACTCTTGCAATTCGTTTCAAAACGAAAGAACACCTTATATACTAACCGATCGCGATCTTCCCTACAACGAAAACCCTACGGACGTGGCCCCACACGTATCTCGATGCCGTCGAAGAAGGACCGTTCTTCGGTCGGTCGACCGGGTGCCTCACGAAATTATCACCCCCACCCAGTACCCTGCAAGTAGGCGTCCCGCGTTTCCCGGTGCCTACGTGCCGGCAGCCAGTTCTCTCAGCCCCGGTGTGCGCACTCTCGACGCGAGTGCAGAGTCCCCTTGCACACTGTTGAAGCACACGTGGCCACGCCGCGGAGAGACAGCCACGGCGTGCTCGAAAAGTCGCCGAGAGAGCACAGGAC
>NT_176429.1:451190-483570 GCF_000188095.3 Bombus impatiens | reverse complement strand
TACAGCCGCGACTATAGTGTTTAACAAACGTGCAACCAGTCCATTCGCGACCGGCAGCCGGGCTGCACGCTCGAGAACCTCTTTGTCCGCCGTGTCTATAAATAATCCAAGAAAGCGAGATCCTGGAGAACGATCGATGCCAAATCCTTCAGATTTTAGGTATTGGAGATGATCGAGATCCTCGAGGACCGTAGTGTCATGAATCCCTGGAGAACTTTACCGTGAACCTTCAATTAAAAGGTTCACGAAGGAAGCTTGGGTGGTGATTCTTTGTCTGATCCTTGGATAACGTGGATCGATGGTTCTTTGAACATGGCGCAGGTAAAAGGTGTGGTAACGCGAAAGGACTAGGAAAACTTGGAAAGAGCTTGAAGATTCGAAGGAGAAAGTGTTTGGAAGAGGTTTCATCCTCTGGTGACGTGGGACGTGATTAGGTGAAGATGAAAGGTCTTCGAGTGCGAGTGTCGATTATCTACGAACGTTCTTAGACAGTGTCTCGTTGAAGGTTTTCTAATATCGTCGAAGCTTGTCTCGATCGAACGTAAGATTCTCACGATGAAGGAAAACGGGATCCACGGTAGTTCCCCAATTCAGATAGTTTCCGAAGGTTAACCGCGATGGTCGAGAGGAATGGCGCGTCGATCGGCCCAAAATCGCAACCGAACCGCGTACAATGGCCACGTCTTCGACACTACGCGTTTCCAAGACTCGGCGGAGTTGGAAAGTTAGCGCGGATGACCCAGACTCAAGCGCGATCGAGCATGAAATCAATTCGAGACGGCGAGACGCGAAGCAGAGTGGACGCTGAGCTCAATTTACCTGGGGTCTCGCGAAAATCCCTCGATCCGCTTCCTCCGCTCTGCAACCGATCCCTCCTCGTCGCCATTGTCGATTCTCAGGGATCGATAACGCGATTCGTCTCGTGATCCAGCCTCCGATCCTTCGAACCTTGCTATAGTTCACGAACGATCCACGAACAGAGTTCAGAGTTCGGATAGAAGGGCAAGATACCGGAAGAGGTCACCGAAAGGTTCGATTCTTTCGAGATTCGTCGATAAATTTGATAAATTCGTCGAGGAAGAGAAACGTTTCTGATAGAGGATCGTGTAGTTAACAGAGAAGTAAGTGCACTCGGAGGAGTTTCTAGAAGCGACGTCATCGATATAACCACCGCAAGACTGTTTATCGTTCGCCTGTCCTTCGTTGACACCGATTAAACGCGCCTCAGAGCGACGCTTATTGAGCAGATCACTTCCGAATGAACTGGCAGACAAGGACTGGCACCAGCCACGCTCCTGTCGATGCTACTTAAGGCGGTTTGCTACCACCTGCCAGTGTCTCTGACACGCGAGTACCTTGTTCTTCAACAGAGACCTCGGATCATTGTGCTCGCTCATCCAGATCTGTCAACTATTTTGGCATTGATCGGCTTCTTTGCTACTTTTCTTCAACATAGACTGTTTCTTCTTGATGTGGTGATACATCGGATATGGTGACCGGTGAACTGACATTTGGTGAACCTTGAATGGCCAATATGTGAGTTTCAAGAGTAGATGATCGATCGTCGAGATTCGTGAATCATTTTTAATTGCTTCTTCGCTGTTCTTCTTCAACGCAGACTGTTTTTTCTACGGTATTATGTACGATATAAGATATATTGGTGAACTTTGAGTTACCAATTTGTGAGTGTAAGCGGACGATCGATAGACCAATCGTTGCGACCGAATATCTCTCTTTTTTTAATATTCTTCTTGAGTGTAGATTCTTCCTCCTTTTAGTGTGATTTACGATGTGAATACGGCATTGGTGAACCGAGATACGGAGAGCTTCGAATGAACGATACGTGACCGACAAACAGGTGATTAATCGAGTGATCGAGTATTGGAAGTATTTGAAGAAAATCACGAACGTTCCAATTTTTAATTGATCTTAACACTATATAATTAGTGCTTGCAATTATTCGCAGCAGCTGGATTTTTTAAATAATCCAAATTTTAACCGAGGTCTCTGACAATTTGATATACAGAATTTAATAGTTATTTAGTAGATGTTTCAAGCTATTTGACATTTCTCCTGACTCTCGTGCAACTAAATTTTTTCAAGCAATGCGAATTCTACGCGATCAAGGACTTTACTGCAATTTAATAACTGCGGTTTTCAAATTATATAATATTTTTCCAGTAACTCTCTTCTCAGCTGGATTTTCCGATATAAATTCCAGGCCAAGGCCTTTGTAACAATTTAACGCGGATGTTTGAAATTATTTGACGTTACTGATAACTGCTTTCTAGTGAATTCTACGAATAATACGAATTCTAGAGGATCGAGGTTTCTGTGACAATTTAACGCACGTTTGTACGATCTTTCCAACGTCGAGTAACTTGATTGGACTGAATTCTTCGAATAATTGGAATCTTTGGTGATCGACTTCCGCGTAACGTTACAACGCACGTGTCCTACGATTACTTTCGGACTGCTAAAATTTTCGGAATTTTGTTTTTAACGTGGCACGCGCGCTTGCGATCCTCCGTTACGGCTCAATGATTTCCTCGAACAGAACTCCATTCAGACGATTTTATGAAACAAAGAAGACACTTCTGTCGCGTCTACTAAATTGGTCTCGTTTAATAATCAAGATCTCGGTGCATAGATGCGTAACATCGCTATGATTCTCTGAGACAACGAGTTGATCAAGCTGACCTCCTTGTCAAACCCTGAATCCCAAACGACCGAGCCGAGAATCGCTAGAATAATCAGGATCTTCCTGTGCAATCTAAGCCAACTTCGTCTTGGAAAATCTAAGAATGTCGACGCGTAGCGTAGCAGAAAAGATCGTACGACGAAAAGTGAAGCTATTGGTAAATAAATCTTAGAAGATCAAAAAGCTCGAATAATTCATCGAAGCAATGATCAACCAAAAATACGTTATCGTATTTTACTTATAAACTTACAAGATTTAAAATATATAAATTTATTTAAAATTGTCATCTTCAATCACAAGATTCAAAGAAGTTTCTGATCAGCAGACAATCTAATAATCGATACGAGCTTCAAAACGGAATGCAGTTGAGAATACACTGAACGTCTTAGACAGAATCAATTCCCTGAACGAGGCAAGTCGATCGTGTTACGTTTCGGAATCTCACAGAGTCCCGTGATTCTCTGCATCATTGAACAAGTTGACCGTCGCGATCTCTGGCAGAGTGGCGCTAAAAATACACGACCATTGGTGATTCGACTCGATCGACAACACGATTTCCACGAAATCGTATTCCAGAAACGGTGGCGCGGCCCTCGATCGTTCGACGAGTCGCAATAAAGAATAATCGACCGGACCTCGAGGCCGACAAGGTCGCAGGAACGTTGACCGATCTTTCAAGATCGCACGGCAGACTCGACGCGAAGCTCGATCGGTGGATAAATCGAAGGGCAAGTCGTGGGATCCCTGACCAACGTCAAGCAACGCACCACGGTACTTTGGCGAAACGCTAAGAAGCGTTTACACGCTGAACGTTTAACAGGAAAATCGAAATTCACGATCGAATGGAGGATCGAGAGTGAAGCTAGATCGGTGTATGTATGAAAGTAAATTCAAAAATATATTGCGTGACATCGTCGATGCGAAAGAAAACCACTGAAGACATTTGAAAAGTCGTGAAAGGTCGTTGACCAACGTGAAAAAAATCGACAGTTTTGATGAAGATACATCGAAGATATGAAAACAGAGTCTAACTTCGAGATCGACAAGCTGCATCAAATGGCGGATATCAAAAGGACTACGTAAATTCAAGAAATTCGAGATCGCGTGAAAATTTCGAAGTTGAATGAACGAGACATAAATCAGAGAATAAATCATGTAGCATTGCCAACTACTTCACGAAAATCTCGACGACTTAGTGGCACTGAAGAATAAAACTAGAGCTGAAGATCCTGTTGGAGACGCGATATTAAACTCGATTAATAGTTGAGCGAGAATAAATCACAGTGAAAATCCTATCTCCAACGAATAAACGCGACTAAATCGAAGGAAAAGTCGTGCAACAACGCTGACCAACGTCAACCAAGATTCGACGACGTTTTAGCTGAAACTCTAAGGACGACACGCGAGAATAGAATCGAAACGGCGCCATGGTGTCCGTTCTCAAACGAAGAAAGCCAATCTGTGATCGTTGCACCTGTCGCTATCTGTCAGGCTGGTAAACACGAGGCAAAACCTTGGGACCCGTTCGCGAGCTCCTCGACCTGGACAGTTAGAGAGTAAAGAGGGTACAGCACACCTGACTCGAAGCTTCTTTCTTGCGACAGCTGCGTGTTTCGGTCGAACACGGTTGACAGAGACGTGATTGTTACGTTCACTATCGCGCTGGGTCGAAGGTGGAAACTGGAGGAACTGAAAAAATTGACTTTTCAAGACTTCGACGTAATCGTCGTGGGTACGAAAAGTTTTGAAGAATTGGTGAGAAAGAGCAGAGTAAGAAGTTGAAATTGACAAGGAAGAGGAAGCTTGGTCAGAAGATGAGATTTACGTCAAATGACTTATCTTTCTGAATAAATTTAATGATTAAAGTGGGTGTTGCGAGTAATCGTGAGGATCTTGTTCTCGCGTAAAGAACAACTTTGTAAGTTGATTGTACAGGAAGTTTAATTTAGAAGGCAAGATTGCTCGAATCAAGATCTGTTGCTACGGATGCTGTGAAAAGTAACCTGTTTTAAGGAAAGGAATAGATCGATAGCAGTTTAAGACAAGTTAATAAATATTGCGAAGATAACGAAGCGTAGATATTAATCGCGAACAAGGTTCCTATGTTAAAACTTACCAAGCTGCAGATTTCTCAACGAAGTTATTAACTTTCTAGAAATGAAATCATAAAGCGCAAAGCTTCGAGCTAAAAGAAGTGTTTCGCCGAATTGCCAACGGTCGACGTTGATCATACTTATAATTAACATTGATCGTGACTTCGATACTTCTACGAAGATTTCAATCAATGCTATAAATAATCAATTGAAGCGGCAAATATACGTCGAACCACTATCGATCGAGTATCGATCGTATCCAAAACGATCACTAATCGTAATTCCAACCTTCCGATAAAAATTTCAATTACCACAAACACTGGTAGAATTTTTAAACAATTTATTAAAAAGATGTTTCATCGAATCACCGATAAATGACGGAAATTACAGTTGAAATTAACATCGATCGTATATCTGTAATATTTCTACGGAAATTCTAATCAGCGTTATGAACGCATCGATCGAGTGGAACGATATTTCATCGCCAAGAAGCCACATTAATCATACTTAAAATAAGCACCGATCGTAACTTCAATATTTGCGAAGCTAGCAAAACTTCCAATCAATCGCACAAACACTTGTGCACGTATTCTCGAAAGGAAACGCGAGAGACCACGAAGTGACGCGATTTGAATCAACACCCTCGCCAAAAGCAGACACCCAATCAATCCGGCAACTCACTCAGCCTCGAAACCACGCCTCGTCGACGACGTGCAGCACAAACAAAGCGAAAGCCGAAGCAAACACAGCGACGATCGTTGCGGAGGAGGCGCGAAACCGGTGACTTGACCACGGGCAAGATCGACGGCCGAATGACGTCAAGGTTTTCGCTGGAACCTCGAAAAGAAGGAGAAAAGAAGGATGCAGCCGGATCGCTTTGTGCCTGCTGGAAACGTTAAATATAGCCGGAAGAATTTCCGCGGCATCCACGGGCTCTTCATTCGCTTTGCTCGATTTTCCTAGACCGCGATTTATGCGAAACGAGTGCGAGACCCCTCTCTCGACTGTCGTCGTTGTCGCGCGGAGACTATCGCAGCTTCGTGTTACACGGCTGTACGCGAATTAGCTCGGTTTTACTTCTAACGATTCGGCTAGTGGATTTCCTCGAGGCATTTGCGAGAGGAAAAATGCTGATCACCAAGTATACTACGATCCTGCTGCAGTCTACCAATCAACATATTCTCAGGTGAGTCGAAGGAACGTTGGGCTTTTTTGAGAGGGTGGGGTGATGTTTTTACGTTTTATGGTATTACGTTAAACCGGACTTTTCGAAATTTTCATATATGGAATATAATTGAATTTATCTCTTAACTATATATTAGATGGTCCGAAAAGTTTCTTTCGTTTTATAAGGAAATAGTGGATGCACAACATTTTCCGTTTTATATTATTTTATCGAATTACGTATGATCCATTTTGTTTTATCAAGATAAAGATTACAAAGTTCGATAGATTAGGTTTCGTGTTTGTATGAAGATGCGTCGTTGTAAAAGACGTGTCTGTAAAAGAAAGACACTTTTCGGACGACCAAATATCATTAGGTAAGACTTTGCGAATTTTTGTTTTATTACCGCGATTTTTGCGAAGGTTTGACTGGAAGAATTTAGAACACTCTGTATAGTACATGATTATAGTCGCTCGAGTATCGATAAGATTAAAAAGATAAAGGTTAAAGTTAAAGGTTGTAGCTGAAGGTTATGGAATTACGTAAGAGACGCTGAACTTTCTTGAACTTCCCACGTAAGAATATTACGAACGTAAAATGTTAGATTATATACCGATAATATCGACGATATTTTTATACTTATTTTCGCTCGTGCTCGATGAATTTTCTTCGTTCGTGCTCGATGAATCGTTTTCGTTCGTTTGACATAGAAATTAATATGGTCGACTTGACTAAGTTTCTGGTATATTAATGTGAAATTTCACTTCAAAATCCCTCTTCTATTAATGGAGATTCATGACTTATCTCAGCCCTTTCCCAACTACCCCTAGTGCTCGTAGAAACCAACAGAACGTCGATTGACAATTACGAGTCATAATTAATACGAACTTCTGACGTCGGTAACTGGAGCTGGTAGATTTCATTTCCTCCGATTACTCTCCAGAATAATTCAGAAGGATAAGGGAGGAAGGTAGCTCGGTGGTGTAGAGTCTTCGTCGGTGAATTTTCTTGAGAAAATTTTCTCAAGGAAATCCGATAGAGACGTACGAATCTTCCGCTGCATATTTGAATCTTCAATCGAACAAGAAGTTATTAAATTTCTTGTGTAGAAGAGAAAATCTCGAATACGTTATTAAATTGTTACACATAAAATATCGTTTTTTAAAACCAAGATTTAGTCGTACATATAGTTTTTTAAAAGAATTTTTTAATTTAAAAGACTAATTAATTCCATTATTTCAGATTTCTGCAATTTCTTGTAGTCATATCGCGAACCAAATATTGTTTGTTTTGTTAATTGATGATCTACAAGATGATAAAATAGTAACACGATTCTGTGATTGAAACGATACTCGTAGTGACACAGAAATAAGTGATAAATCTGTCAAGGATCTGTCTGCCATTTCAATACAATGAGAGATCTTGAATCTCAAGAGGCACAAACTAGACGTTTCATGTATCTCCATAGTACCAGATCCAGAAGAGTTAAATTTTAGCATTCGATTCAATTCCCTTTTGATCTTGTTCAGTTTGCATCGAATGTCTCATTTGAATATCGTCTGTCATTGGGAGAAACGTCGATCGAAGTTGCATCTGTATTTCCCAACTCTTCTCCAAACATCCAAGCATCGTATTTCTATTTCTCGTTGATTTATTCCCTTCTAAATACGCGCTCTATGTTTCCAAGAAAATATTAATGATCTTTTAAAAAATATTAAAAATCAATTACAGTCCCATTTAAATACGTCTTCTTTTTCTCAAAGATTTGTTCATCCACTCTCAGCTTCTTTCTATCTAAAGTTCCATCTAGATATTCATATTTATTTGAAATTACTACAATAGAAAACAGGTTGTAATATTGGTCGATTTTGAATATCCTTTAATGAGAAAGTAAAAATGTTCTGTTTCCAAAATTATTCACAGAAAAATTAATTTACGTGTTTTAAGCCACGATTTTTGTCTCGCGTCAGTGAAAATCTTTAGCTCTCACCCTTCTCAGCTATCCATAGCAAACTTCTCTAAATTCAAAACCTGAAACTCCGTCGTCACGCAAACTTATTACGAAGAGAAAGAAAAAGAAAGAGAGAGAGAGAGAGACATAAATCCTTTATATTTCAATAAACATCCACGCGCGCCATCGCAATCTGTTTTCTTCGTCTCTTTTACAACTTTCACGTAAGAGGGCGGATCATAGCCTACCAAGGCGATAACAGATCGAGCTTGAAGCTCGTTCTGGCTGTCACAGATGTTGTCTGACGATATCGACGATATATACGTAGACGTGTATCCCTCCGTTTATAGAGGAGCATCGAGGTTGGAGTTGATCGGACGAGGATTTAAATTGAATGGCGCGGGGCGTCGAGTCTTGGCGCGATCGCAAGTTCACGGTTATAGAGGTCGATCGAAATTTAACTCAACGGTGATAAATCGAGCCGCACGCGCCGAAAATGGAGAGAAGTTTCGGCATGGAAAGTCGAACGGGCTACACCCGGGGTGTCGCTGAAATTGCCGCGGTGCACATTCTTCGCGCTTCTTTTTGGAAGTCTGCTTTTACGACGTCTATATCGATTGTACAGTCAGCTGCTGATTTCTCTGTGAAACGAAATGACACCTTCTTCGTGAATTTGAATATACCTTTCAGTTTCCCTATCTTGAAATTTTTCTGAAATTTTCCAAGCTTCTTGGTTTTTGGTATTCTACAATTACAGTCGATTAGCAGAATTTCCAATATTATTCTACGAACCGCAGATACGTCCAGTTTCCAAAGCGTCGTCGTATTGATTGAAATGTATCTTTCGTCTCGTTTCAATCGCTCCCACTAGTTTTTAATCAGAAACTAACTCTAATCAAATCGAAATTCCTATGTACTAGACACGTGCGTGTCCTTCCTTTCCTAAAATATCATGACAAAAGAGCCGAGGTATATTCTCCATAGCAAAACATCAGAGAAATTCTTCGAATTGCAACGTTTCGGCCGCTCGCCGTTAATTATCGCTATCGCTAACGACGAAACTAATTCGAATCAACCGAAACTGTCACCTCCCGCGCCTTCGTCCCCTGCAGGTACAGTTAAAATGCCTGGCGAAAAATACGATCGACCGCGAAACACGGAACACTGTTCATAGCGCGAGAGATAGCTGTAAATCTGGCGTGCAAAGGCCACTAATGAAAGAGGGTAGGAATTTATCGTCGATATAAATTGTCCCCGGATGTCGGACATCCGGCGGCGTTTGCGATCGATCGCGTTCCTCGCGAATCAGAGGAAAAGAGACTAACGAAAAAAAGAAAAGAGGTGAATGGAAAGGGAAGGAACGATTCCGTTTGCCCTTTATTGGTTCTCAGTGGTAGAGATTAAGTCTCGAAACGAGAAGTTCGTTTTAATTAGGCGATCGAAAACGCTTGGTAGAAAGATCGACGCGTGTGCACGCGAACTGCAATAACGAGGCCTCGTTAGAGGGCCTCGATGAGATCAACTGTTCTATTTGCCACTGACAAACGACCGTTCTCGCCGATGTTCTTGCCTGTTCGCGGTTTCGTGAACGCAATTACCAGGCTGTTGCTTCGGGATGCTGTGCACCCGTTGTTTTCAAATCGCGGTGCTCTGTGTGTGTACGTGTGTACAGCTCGTTTTGGATCCTCGCGTGGGTGATTACCACTGATTTCGAGCAGGCTCCTCTTTGGAAGAAGTCTATTTCGTGGTTTTGTTCTCTTCTTGTTTTTATTCCGTTTGATTTCCTAGTTAGCCAAGTTGTAATTTCACTCTGTACGAAAATTTCCGTTTAACACGTTCGTTGCGTGAGAGTTTCTACGATTCGGTAGAGAAAGTTTAGCAATATCGAGATCCAATAAATTCAACGTCCTCCCACGTGGTACACCTTCTACCCATTCTTCTACCGATCGTTCGCCAAAAATGGTCGCCACCGATCGCCGAACCAGTGCACGGAACACGCACAAAGAACCCGGACGTTCCATTCTCGAAATCGGTTGACAAGAAGCTCCGTGAGAGCTTCTGTCGCAGGATGAAGAATATGTTAATGGCCGCGTGTCGCCGAGCGGAGCCACGTCGTAAAAGGAAGACGGGCCCCTTCTTGTCGACCAGTCGCAGAAGAGTATCGTTCAGACCGTCCTTTTTTTGCTGTTGCTCGTCCTTTGGTAGTGGGTCCAAACAAGACTTCCTTCGATCTCCTCTTCCCTTGATTTAACTAAAACGTGTTCTCGTTGAGAGGCAAGCAAAAAGAATGGCCCTTTGTGTGGATAAAATCCGGACTCTAGCGTCTATAGATTATTAATAGAAAATTAAAAATTAATTCTTTTATCCTTAGTTATTACTTGTATCGAATTTCCTGTTAACTTTATTCTCTTTGTTCTCAGCTGGTCGAGACATTTTTCTCACAATTTTTGTCACTACATTTCCTAATTAATTGCTCCGCTATTCTACTATTCTCTATCGCTTTAAACCTATAATCCATCTAGTTACACGAGACACCCCGTAGATGTATCCGAATTTCCCAGTGACAATTAGTTTGCAGAACAAAGAAACGAGTAATCCTTTAAAATTAATTTTTTTTCTAATTTTCTTAATGGTCCTTTAATGCCGCTTGTAGTACTCTTCTTGTTGCAAAAGTTCAGCGGGCTGAGATGGTGGCTAACTGGATCTTTTCCGTGCAAAGATAACGCGTATATGTGTGCGTAGCCCGACGTGTTTAATGGAGAAGATAAGATGATACCAGGGATTACGAGAGAATTAAAGGAGACTGTGGCTGCGTAGATATATAGAGGCGAAGGAAAAAAGAATGGGTTTGCAGTTTTTAGATAGTTCTATTCGTGAGATTGTTACGTAGACAGGAGATTGAATTGGAATTGCTGGAGAGAGATAAAGGGACCGTGGAATGCGATGAATGAGCGTAATGGAATAGTGGGTGTACTGTGACACTTAGGCATCTAGCGGTTCACATGCAGTGGACGCAAGATGAAGCACGAGGAATGGTTACCATGATGTGGTATATTAACTGTAATTCAGTGGTTTAATGTTGGTCTATTACTATTATAGTACCACTTTACTATTGTCGTAGTACTATTGCTACGATAGTACTACTTTACTATTATCGTGCTAGTACTAATCTGCTATTGTACAATTGCCTACTACTACTCTAACATTGTTACATTACCTTCTTGTAATTTTAATTTACTAATACTCTATATTCTATGCAGAATAGTGATCTCGAATATAGTTAGCGCTAAAGATGAAGATCGCTGCATATCTTTTGATTTATCTATATATACAGGGTGGTTGGTAACTGGTGGTACAAGCGGAAAGGGGGTGATTTTTTTTATTCTATATTTTTATTTTATATTTTCGATTTCTTTTTTCGCGTAGAATCACCCCCTTTCCGCTTGTACCACCAGTTACCAACTACCCTGTATAAATATTTTATTTCCGTTCGTCTATCGAGGTTCCATTTACAGAGTTTGCATAAAACACGAACTTAAACATAAACAAAATACGTAGAAAATAACAGAACGACATGTTGAGGTTGAGGTTGAGGTTGACTGATTGAGGAACGAGTGGATGAATTTGTAATAGAAAAGTATATTGAATTAATTAAAGATATAAGTATAAATTTATGCTGATTCAGATCTTTACTCTCTTAGTGTTACTAGACAATGGAATGATAGGGAGCACGTTCATATTTTTATAGCAAAAGGACATCACCAAAGAAGCTAACTTTATAGCTTGAGCTAGAGGTTACAGGAAACATAAATAGAAATCTGTTTATTAGTTCCTTTGTTGTTAGACCTTGCAACTCAAAACATAATGTATATTCAAGGATACAATAATATACACCGCTCCTTATTTAGAATATTTCTGCATAATAGCAAACACCAGGTCACACATATACATAAATAAGGATGTAAAGTTTTTCTTCAAGTAGTTACTTCAACAAGACAGAACAACAATCGTGACATAATCTAAACTCTATCAACTGTGCATACACCTACTTACATCTGTCCTTATGGTCTGTATTATCATCTACCTCTGTAAATCTATATGTTAACACCGTGATTTATGAGCATAACGAATGATCGACGATTTAAATAGTTTCATAATCTCTACGAAGTGTAGATTAATATTATCGTGTGATATTAGTCGACGACTCGTATTAAAAGGAAAAAGAAGGAAGAAACAAAATCTATTCCCGACGCGACGTTTAAAAAAATTCATTTACTTCGCCATTACGTTTCGCATACAGCCGCGGACGAGCAGTGACAAAGGAAAGCTTTCACGTGCAGTCGTTCGATGCGTGCTCGACTTGTTTTCCATTCGATTGTCTCGCGGTTCGGTGTCGCGCGACAGCGAGCGTACGCACGCGGATACAACCCGATGCAATTTGTCCCTTTGCCGACTGGGGTCTCGTCTGGCCGTGGCTTTAAAGGCGAAACTTTTAATTAAAAAGTAACCATCGGACAGCGGGGGAAGAAGAACGACTGGCCTCGAGCAATTTGCTGCGATATAAAAGTTCTCTTCCTGCTCCCACTGTTATAGAATCGCCGGAAACGGCGAGGGTGTACCGCCAGAAACCAGAAAATCGCTGGAACTACCAAATTGACGGCGTTGCAAAAGAATCTCTGCGCGATTTCGTCCAAGTGAAACCTCTCGGATTTCTCTTTCATACTCGACGAACGTTGTCATTCGATAATAGAGCATATTACGCTTCTACTCATAGATGTTGTTAGAGCATTCGTTAGCTTCATACCGAGCGAGACAATTGATACAAAGCATCGAGAAAATGATCAGAATTGTAATATTTTTACAGAGTAAGATTACAAAATATGTATAACACTTGAGAAAACTTATTCTAAATGTACCAAGTAGTGGCCATAAAACGTATTTGTACATCACTGCGTTCATACTTTATGGTATAATGGTTAATTAGATCCAACTGTAATAAATCTCGTATTTTCAAAGGATTACAAAAATTTGATACTAACGACGCTACGTATGATTATTGATATTTGATGGAAATGGAGTGTAAAATCTAATAAAAGAATAAATACTTTGTTGGAGAAAGCGGTGTGTACTTTTCGTTGCCACTGTATACGTTATACAAAGCGTTTTGTATGGCATACTGCACGATACGAGTGTCACGATCGCATCGTTAGAGTTAAAAAAATAATACCGAAAATGTTCGATGTAGAAGTTGCAATTTGCGTATCGTTGTTTATTACAATCACGCGTACTTCACAACAAATCACAGTAATTATCTACAGATACAGGAAGTCGCAGTATTTAACGAGAGCAACAAATCCCAAGAAAAGAAGATAAAAGATCACCGAAAGAACGGATATCATGAAGGAGCCATAAAACAGAGCCCCCAATGAAACGGTCGTAAAACGTGCGACCATTTGCCGATGAGAAAGACGAACTGTCAGCAGGTCTCGCAGTTAAACAAAATAATGCTTAATTAATTCATTAAACGACGTCCTCGGGTGGCTAGCAAGATGCTAGGTCCCGGTTTCATGATCTCGTTCGACCTACGGGGGATTCGTGGTGCGTGTTTCTAACGCAGACGAGTTCCCGGGCAAAGGTACGTCCCGCGGGAGGCGAAGTCAGAAGCGGGGAAGAGCCAGCTATTAAGCCCACGGGATAAGACTTGGCACTTCACTTCGTACGCTTACTAATTAAATTATTCCAGAAACGCAGCGCGCCGCTACCTGCCCCTAGAAGCACCATCCACGCTCCGAGGGTGTTTGCGAGTGTGTACGACCGTTCGAAATACTTATTCTGATACGGTTGGACAAACGTTCTATGGATACCAGAAGTTGTGTCGTTACCCAGGATTTTTGTCCGTGAGATAGAATTTTATACTCTGGTTTGGAAAGTTTCAGAAAGTTTGAGGACGTTGTAGACAATTTGGGATTACGGAAAGCAATATATAGTCTTTTGAGCTTGGCTATACACATTTGGAAGCTAATTTAATAGCATTTCTGAAGATTCCCTGATTTTAATATTAGTTAGGTTTGATCGAGTTTGATCGGGTTTGATCGGGTTTGATGGATTGGCTCTTGTACGAATAATCAGAGTTACATGCCCGGAAGTCAAACTGATGAATTCCATTTCCTGAAGATTCCTTGATTTCGATTATCAAGAATCTGGCTTCATCGCTCTCAAACCTCAACAAGCTGAAACAAACTTTTGCAATTTCAAAACTACCAATCGATTAACGCTAATAAATAATCCTCGACTATTCGTGAAATACGTCTGCAGCACCGAAACCGCTTCATAATTCCAGAAATGAACCCCACGAAGAAGCGAAGTAACTAACGTGTTCCATCTTCGGTACACGAAGGAACATCAGCATTCCGATTCAAAAAGCAATCAAAAGAGACGCGAAAGGCTGGGACCAGCGCGTACGTGACGTGATTTCCGGGAAACGGGATTCTACTCCCTCTGTTTCACTGTGCTACGAAAGTCTGCGGTCGCTCGAGAGCACGGAATTTGACAGAGACGAAGCTTCAGATATGACGGATAAGAGGGTGGAGCGATGGAAAATGGCCTGGCTGGCAGACAACAAATTGTTCGACGGATACGGGCGCGCTGATATAAGCGGAGGAAGCTAGACGAAGTCGTCCACCGCTGCCAATTGTCGCCGGGTTGAACGATGAAGCTCGGCATTTATCATGGAGTAGCTGGCCGTGGCTCGGGTGATTGGCTTCCGATTGCGTGCCATGCTCGTCGATCATCCTTCGAATCCTGTTGCTCCTTGAAAATTATGTCGTTTTAATATTCTGATGAAAATTGCACCGTTTGTCTGGTAGAGAATTTCTCGCTCGATACCAACTGAGATTGGGCCATGGATGATTTTCCGCGAGAAGAACAGATTGGAAGCAAGAAAATGAAAATTAGTTTCGCTCGATGTTATTGGAATGGTTGAAATATTTTTATTAATACGTTCTTCCGTGCTATATTTGAATATGTTTCTTATCGACGAATGTGACGTTGATAATAGCGAGGTCTGTCGTTTTACATGGGTAATTTACTGGAGGAAGGAAAAATTGTCGAAAAACGACTACGCCGACCGATGTTCCACGTGCAGCGACTGTCTCGATAGCGAGATAAAATCAGGAAACGTTTCGAAACGGTTGAAACAAAAGCACAGAGTGTGTTAAACCATCCGGAGAAAATTATTGAATTGCAGACACGCGGTTGTAAATGACCGTTTCGTACTGCAACGGAACGTTTCCTCCGGTGCATAAGAAGGCACGCTAATTACCAACACCGTTACCACGATTACAAGGTGCAAATTGTTTCGTGTTGATTTCTTTTCGAGTGCAGCCGCCATGGTCTCTCGTTTATTTACAGGCGGAAGGTTCGACGCCTCGTTTTTCTTATTTTTCGTCTTCCTTCCAGGCCACTTATGAATCACACTTTTGGTTCAATAAACCGAGAGCCAGAAAATAGAACTCGTTCCTGAGAGTTTCCGCAGCTGAACTATTTTATTCGAGGATAATGTAAATTCTCCGTGTTACGTATGCAAAAATATTCATCCCGTGCGTTTTATCCGCCGCATAACGCATATTTCGTTTTATTTAATCCACCATGGAATACAGAGAAATAGGAATTGTTTGTTCGTCTGTGCCGTAAATATGTTTTGTATTCGGGGCTAACTGGGATTGAAAAATACCTATACAAATTGCACTACAATTTTTTTTTATTTCTACCTCAAAAAATTTGCAAGAACAACTCTAATAATTGATTACCTTTGCATAAATCGTTAGATACAATTTTATTCGTCAGATTTTCAAGAAACGAATAGTGGCTCGATCCAACAGAAAGTTCCACGTAACTTTCTAAAAAACCAGAACAGCACGCAACAAAAGCGAAATAAAGGATACGATCGTGCAAAGGGCTATTATCGAGTAGCGAATGGAACGACAAACAGCAAGCACTTTATGCTCGACAATTAACATTAACCTGCGGCAATCCTCGAAGCCGTCGTTCATTCATCCAACCCCAAGAATTAATCCCAATTCACGCTTCCACCCCTTCCGCCTATGCGCTATTCAAACCTTTCTCCATGTCCTGGAACCCCTTCTCACCCCCTTTAGAGGGACATAATTCATTACTGGAACGTCTCGTTTCAATTGTACCCAGAGTGTCTGGCCTCGCCAGTTTCCCAAATTGTTTAGAAAACTACGACCTCGACAAAGTATTTTGCATATTCGACCGCCTGGCAAGCGGGAGGTGAAACAGGGTGCAAAGGTGATTACTCGGCTCGCGATTATAATTCTCATCCCGCGGAAACCTTTTGCGCCGTCCCTGAGGGGACAATCGCGCCTCTCAGAGCGGAAAAACCGGGCTACGTTGTGACCGAAGGAACTCACCATGGGGAAACGAGCAGTTTCGTTTATGGTCTCTCAAAAGTTGCGTAGATATTTTCGGATATTTTTTATTTAATTGGATATTTTTTAATCAAGTACAAAGACTATATCGTGGAAATTTATTTTCATTAGAATTTAGTATTCGCTACAAGTTTCATGAATTTTTATTCTTATTATTAGCCGTAGTTACCTTTCGTTACAAGTATTATTGTCGAATCTGTGAAGAAATCTCGCGATGGAAGTAGAAATCGATTGAACTCGTTGGAGTAGTAGACACTACGTTGAAAACTCTGATAGCGAGCAATTTCTTCGTCTGAAAATGTATTTCTTACGTTTATACCAAATTTTATCGAACGTTTCGTTTTATACCATCGAATTTGCATCAACGATATTTTACAATATATAAAATTCAATCCTCAACAGGCTAAACTCGAATATCTACCAGAAAAGCGAACTTCTTTCGCCAAACTTCCCTAGCTTAACTTCGTTCAACAACGTCAAATATTTCAGGATCTTCAAAAGAAGAAATATACGATCTTTGGCCGGAGTTACTCGGCATAATTCATGAAATATAGGTACGATGAAGCAGCCGACAACTTCCGAAGAAACTTTAGGAAGTTCCAGCGAGAAATTCTGGTCTGTGCACCTGAGCCCGTGACCACTTCCATGATTTTCCAAGTACAAGGTTCCACCACTGAACGAAGGGTGAGAAACGTGTATTTTCTCTCTCCGATCGTTTTCCATTGGGATTTTTACGAGTGTTGCTTGTTTGATCGTTACACGATTCTCGAGGAATGAAGCTGAATCTTGTATTTAACAACCACTTTTACGATCCGATTTTTCTTACCGCGTAAGGGTTGAACGAGGGTAGATCGAACGATACCTGAACCGCGTTTCTGTCGAAAGAAAATCGCTTTTTTATAGCGTCCTATACGAGATGTGAATCGTATAGAAATAAATGGGCTTTGAACGAAATTAGTTTCCGATACTTGGAATTTTTAGAAATTTTCGCAAGATATATAGAAGCATTTTTTGATTAATAGATCAGAGTTTACGCGTCTAAATATTTTGAGTACCGAACATACAGATTTTCTATATTTGTATCGGCGATTAAATTTCTTAGAAATTGGAATTCAAAATTTTGCAGATATATTAAAGCAGTGTCCAAAATATCCACTTGTCAAGGTTCCTACGCAACTTCATCGAAAATTGAAATTTCTATGTTCGTTACCTCGTTCAATTTTATCAAACTTTAATTCTTCTCCGATTAGAAATTATTACAATATAATATGTATGAGTAGTAATAAAAGATTACAACGATATAATCGTAGGACGCGTTACGTCGTTAAATTTTATCACAAGATTCCAACGAAACACTACCGGTATCATCATCATCGCTGCGCCCCATCGCAGACGAAACAGCTGAACTAAACGCCTTAATTCAAAGCTTCTTTGCACTCGTCAAATTTCCTCGCCCTTTTCCTCCATCAAGAATCATTAACCCTGGCCGTCCACTGGAAGCACACACAGGGCTTAATGTCTCGTCCTAAAACAAACACAGGAACGCTATACGCCATCGTAGTCCGAGGATCATCCTTCAGCTCACGATACGCGAACAATAAACTTTTTCTCCGTGAAAACGATCGAAGTTTCTTCTCGCCAGTCGTGAGCTCGTATTTCTTCTCTCAACCAAGTCTCTTCCTCTTCTCTTTCTTCTTCTTTTTCTCTTACACGTATACGCATACGTCGTAAGTCGCGATCGCTTTTTCCATAAGAAGAGACGAAAAGTGGCGATGGTTCTTTCACGGCGGTAAACCAACCCGCCACAAATCTCTTCCGCCACTATCACCCCCGGTTTTTTCGAACGTTGCGTGGCCCTTTTACAGCCATTCGCTTAATCCACTGCACCCCCCTTTCCAGAGGATCGCTTCCCGGTGATCTGTGTAAGTCCGTCCTTGAAGAATCCACGTGGAATCAATGTTTCGACCGTACCTCTTGTGTCCCTCTTTCAGCTTTACGAGGATTGTCGACTTCTTTAGAGATTGGAGGGAGGGTGTCTTTGAAAGGTATATCGTATCGTATCGGGTTGTGATTAGGTGTATTGGTTTGGGAAGATTCGTTCCTTTGTAGAAGGATTGCGGGGATCTATACCGTTGGTCAAATATACGAGATCGCTTTATCAGTCGTAGAGTAGAATCTTGATTATTCGAGTAACAACTTAAGATTGTTACACTTCCTTAAACTGCGAAAGAGCAGCTTGTATTGTCTGTATTATGACCAGTTTACGTTTACAAATAATCATCGTACGGAGTAACAGTATAGCGGCGAACAAAAGGCAGTTTAGAAGATAGCCGATATGGAAGCACATCGTAATGTTGGAAAACAGGATTACGTCTAACAGTACAAATTCATATTTTTCTGATAAAAAGATGGAGTCTAGATAGAAAGTTGTTTCATCTACTAAATATTGTGACGACCACTGTACTTCCACACTACGTATATTCCATGCAATTTTCCACCTTCACATTTCATAAAAATCTGTAGAGAAGACAGAATATTAAATGTTTGGAAAAAAAATATTTATATAATGCTGGAATTTCAATTTAAACGATCGACCGGAGTAAATTGAAAACAGGTAGTAAATTAATCGAATGAATGAAGCGAAAATATATTTAATCGAATATCCAATCTCTCGTGTACATCCTGATCGATGCATCTTCAAATCATTTCCACTTTCACTCGGTGGCTCTTTTTCAATTGCGCTTTACACGTTCAAGAGCAGAAACGAGTGAAGCGCAGCTAGAAACGCAGTCGTCCACGTCAGTTTCACGAGTATTATATAGCGCAGCGTCCGATTTCCTCTGCAGACGATATGCGAGGCAACGATTGCCTCTAACCACGGTCCAATTGCGATTCCCATGCTGGAACAGCTTCCTTCCACGGAAGTTCTTCGTGTCGTAAATCATGGAAAACTGTACGTGCCATTAAAGAGGAAATGGTGGCTGTACCACGAGATAATCAGCCGGTGTCGACCGACTGCTACCTAATAAATAACGTATCGCAGCGATTTTTTAATGCTTCCGGCGTGACAAATTACCATCGAGAAACATTTCCGTCTGATCTTCGCGAATGACATTTTTCTGAAAATTTTACCGAAAGTTTTGCGTCCTTCCGTGATCTTCGATTTAACCAGCGATTTTCGTGTATTAACAATAAAATCAAGCAATTTGTATGAATTTTTTTATTCTAATTACTAGTTATACATAGGTCTAGACGTTTTTGGAATGTAAACATAATCAAAGTACAAATCTAGTTACGAGTCCTAGCTCCATGCAATCAGCAATTTCTCTAAAAAGACAAAACTCACAAAAATTACTTGTATATATCGTTGTTACCTACGAATCTTTCCTTAGAAACTTCAAACTGTCGCAACCATCAGAAATATCTCGGACAAAATTGTCTCTAGCAGTCGCAAAAATTGCTAGGAAAGGTGAAAATACGCTATAATCCAGCAACATCGTCAATCCGCGGCAAGACGCGGCAGAACAGAAGCCAGTAGACAATGGTTGTCCTTTCTCTGGCCATTATCTATCATTACCAGATCCGTTCTGGCGAAACCGCAACTACATGTACCGCGACGCTAACCACGTGCATTCAGGTGTGATTGAAAAAGGAAGGATCCGTGGCACGAAGCTCGCACTTTACAGCGGTCGTCAAACGCCACGGCCACGTAAAACCTGTTACATAAGCCGATACCGCAGCCACCGATGGTTTTCTTGAGCCACACCTCGGCACGAGCGGACAGATCTAAGGCTACGATGGATCGTAACAGCCGATCACGCTCGGTGGTTGTACTTGCGGAGGATGGACCGGTTTCCTATTCCTAACCTCACACGACGACCACGTTTCCTCTAAACGGTGCAACGATTAAACCGAGCGAATTCAACTATCCACCGGTTAATTGTCACGAACTTATTAACCGGCTCATCCCTTAACCAGAAACTTTTCAGTTACTGATCATCGAGCGAGGGCAACTTGATACTTTTAATATTTTTCGCTTGTTTAGCAAAATTGACGGACGTAAATGAATTTTACCAACAAAATTTCTAAATTTCCCCAATTTCTGATCAAGTATATTTGTCGCTATACGGCTGACATTACCATCTCTCTGTGGCTTCTCGCATGTAAAACAGAATCTTTTATCTTTGAAGCCCATCACCTATTTTCAATTTTTCTAATTACTTTCACTTCGCTGTAGCGAAGAACCCGTTCTTGACACAGCTTCTGAACCCTAACCATATACAAAATAGAATCTTCTATCTATAAAATACAACGATCATTCCAATAATCATTTCCAATTTATCTAATTATCCTGCGCTTCTTCAAAACCTTTCTTCCTTTACAAAGTCTACCATTACCACCCCTCCATCCTCCCCGAATCTTTTTTCTCCGTATCCAAAGACTGGCCCACAACGACCCATAAAAGGCGAAAAAAAACCAACCGGATGATTACTTTCTCCGGCGGTCGCGTCTCGATTTTTCGGTTGCCACCATCCTACCACCAGGTCCGGTGGAGGCATCGATGCCGATGGCAAGGTTAGAATGAACTAGCAGAATCCGTTAATGCGCATGCGCAGCTCCCCTAACCGTTAACCCCACCACCGCGTCTCTCGTAACCGGCTAGTAGGTAGTAGACCGGTCTCGTGTCTACTAGCAGACAGTTGCGTTTCTGTACGCGTTTGTGCGTCTTGTCGGGACGCCAGGTGCCAGTGCGTCGCCGACTGGCGTCACGGCGCCTCTCGCCGTTGATCGTGCGTCCCCTCGTGTGCTCCTTCCTTCTTTTTTTTTTCTTCTTTCTCTACTGCTCCTCTCCCTTCTTCCTAAAGAAGCGTTTGTCGAGTGTGTCTCGTTCTGTAGTGTATTTTTAAAATCGAATCTGTTGTGGTGGGACACGTGGTGGACACCGGAAGTGAAAGTCGAGAAAAGTCTATCGCGCCGGTGTTATCGATCGAAGACAAGTTCCAGAGCAGGAAAAACCGAATCGACGGGAGAGGTAGAGAGAAATTGAGAAAAAAAAAGAGGTTGATCGTCGGTGACTTCACAGTCGCGTGATTCAAGATTCGGGAGGAGGCAATGGTCTCGCGACAACGTCGCGTAGTCGTCGATAAGAGTGATCGGGTACTCAGGCAGAGTTCTTGGTAAGGATGACTGAAAAGTGTCAACGTGAACGTCGTCTTATCGTGATTATGTAGGAACACGAAAGGAGTTGTATTTTTAATCGTTGTTTTCCTGATTCGTATCATGATCGTTGGGATTTTCTGTTTGGAGGTCTTCCGCGAATGCAAACCATGTCCACAGGGAAAAGTGTTGCCAGTAACAAAACGGAGGATCGCGTGTGCGGAATGTCCACAGTCTGCCATAATTTGTCTTGCGTATGGTAAATCTGTGGAACATATGGATAGAGAAAGTTAGAGATAAAAGAAATGCAGTGTTCCATAGAAATACTGCAAGTTTACGTCTACTGGCAGGTTTCAACGAGTGAAATATGGATGTCGGACTTGTTGAAGTGTTTCAGATGATACGATAATCTTTTTAATCTATTTACATATCCGATAATGTAGGTATGTTGTAAAGAGTATGTCAGACTCTACCTTTGACAACTTTTTATCGTCTTTACAAATTTGATAAATATTTAATACAGAATATCGTAGAGAAGGGATCGAACCCTGAGGAATTTTTTATCCTTTTTACATATTTCATAGGATTCTGTACAACTATATTCTGTGAAATGTTACAGAGGGTGCGATCAACTATGCTTTTAAAAGCTTATATCTTATTGAAGCCCATAAAAAGCTTTACTTTCTTATTCGCTCTACGAATTTCACGAGGCTTTTTTTTTACGAGTATCTTATGTGGAATGTTTTACAGGATGTATCAAACTTTTTTTACAAGATAGATGAGATTTTTTACAAGCACCTTACGAAGATATATTAAATCGAAGATATATTAAACCGCACGTTTCAGAATTGTTTATTTTCTTTATAAATTTAGAGAGTCTTTCTTTACAAGTATTTTGTATAAAAAAGATTTATCGTATCTTAGCGACGCCGTAGGAAAAGGCTGCGCGTCATATCACCAATTTATGTCAACGAAGCTCCTGCGTAATATACAAAGAACGTTTCGTAGCCCCGTGTCTCTGTTCAGAATTTCTTGTTGTGTATTGATAAGTCTAGCGTGGTTTCCGTGTCGCATCGTTGCTTATCTCGTCGAGTGAATCAGTGAAACCCTTCCTTTTCTTATGTTTTCTATATACTTGCCACTTTAGAAAAATACTGGCTAATGATAACATGAACGTTTTATATAAATCAAGTTTTAATTAATCGACTGAACAGTTAAAAGGATACCTATTCTCACTGCTATAATTTTATACGGAACATTAATACAATCTTTGAGAATTCGTTGTTCTCCCTGCAATTTTCATCGAGTTATTTATAAATATCTTATATAGAGTGTATCGATTAATTTAGTGATGCAAATTTTTTTAAACGGAATATGTATGTCGAAATATTTTCTAGCGATATTTTAAATTTGTTAATCGAACTGTTTTCTTCGTTGTTGAGAATATTTTATTCTTCGCGCGAATGTAACAAGTCAGTGACAGATCTAATACGAAAAGAAGTAAATTATTTTTATACAAGTTATTTTCATAGCATTCGCTATTTCTCAGTGATTCGGCTTTTCTAAATATAATATATCGTACTATTTTTCCAAGATATCTTTCTATTCTGTTTACATCTCCAATGACAGCTTTATCACAAAAAAACATATACATACACCCGTTCCTTTAACAATTTTTTACTGTAGAGCTTATTAATACAAACTTCTTCTAGGAAACTAGAAAATTAGAAAACTAGCTGTATTCTCTATATTATAAAATTATTTATCACAAAAAAACATATACATACACCCGTTCCTTTAACAATTTTTTACTGTAGAACTTATTAATACAAACTTCTTCTAGGAAACTAGAAAACTAGAAGACTAACTGTATTATTCTCTATATTATAAAATTATTTATTCCTTTTACAAGTTTAACGATACCGTTTTCTAATGCTTTAACATATCGATACAGAATTATAATAGAATTCTCTCGAAACAAAATACCTTACAATACGTTCGTTGAGAATCGTGTCAGTCAGAGTTATCTGATTCCGTTGTCAGGCTTTGTGCACGATAATCTTCCGGTTGGTGACACCGTCAGCCGGTTGCAGCCGTCGCTGATAACGGACTGCTTGTTAACCGTGTGCCATGGTCGTCTTATCGAACGCCTCATCGTGAAAGGAGGATGCCCGTGCAAAGGTAACTCGTGCTGTTTGATCGAACGATGCGTGGATATCTCGTCGTATGTTCGACATTCGCCCAATGAGGTTCTGGACGCTGGACGTTGATTAAAGTGGGACCCAATGCGACAGAAATTGGACTCTATCGAATGTATCTTCTGCTGGTTTCTGTTGATTTTGCTTCCGTTTGTAATCTTCGTAGGGGAAGGATTAGGTTTACCCGGAGAATCATTGGATTAAGGCTAGAAGAGACAGAAACTGGAGCTACTTACTTTGTTTGAATAGACGTCTTTGCTTGTAGTTTTATCTGTTCGTACAAGTTCATATATCTAAATAGAATTTTGCTTGTATAAATTGTTTCCACCTGTGAAAGGTTGATACATGTATGCATTTTGTTAAATACGATGAAAACATTTTTAACGTGTCATACCTTCTATTCGCTCTATCTATTCTGCTTTAGACGAAGATCCTTCTTCTGTGTTCAAACTCTGAATTTCACCTTCTTCTGAACATCCATAAAACGGCTGTCAACGCATAGACTGTATATGGTTGTTACAAATATTACACGTATTAAAAGTTCATATATTTTGCCTACGGTAAAAGGACAACGCATTGAACGAACAATATGAAGAAATAACAATATGTCATTGAATAAAATAATGTAATGAAATTAACAGAAGAAACGCTTTGATCTAGTATGTGCTCTACTTTATCACCATCCATAAGCTGAGCAATACTGTTTTTAAAGGGAAACAAAAGACTCATCCTCGAGTATCCTCCAGCATTGTCTCTCTAGACAATAAAATTACCCGAAATAGAACAAAACTCCTCAACTTGGGAACAATACGAAACAATTACTCATAAATCTATCGCACGTAACAAATCTTATATTCATGACTGTGTAACTCAATGATACTATCGCGCATAAAAATAAAAAAGCCACTGAAGGAAGTACTTTACAATCCACACGGTTCAGCTAGGAACTCCATTGATTTCGAAAGAAATCTTCTCCAGCACCCGCCCAATCTCTGTGCTATACATCACGACCGATAAGGGATCTCTGTCTGCTCCATTCTCCTGCATCTCACCCCGGAATAATTCTGCAACCACTCTCCAATAGAAACTTGCAGAAAATACCTCTTCAACCCTTAAAAATTACCTCTTTGTCCTGTAAAAAGAAACTACCAAGTTGACTGGAAAATTCCCAATTTCTTAGACATAGTAACATCTTTGTTCGTTGTTGGATTTTCGAATTATTCTTAAAAGAGCCCTAAGGACAAAGAATTGTTAACAGAATGCATTTAGACGCGTTCGTGCTTGTTAACAGAAGTGAAAACTTCTCTAGCGAGAATTGTGTAACTACACGAAACAGCATACGTGTACTTGCATCGAGAATAAACATTTTCTTCGTTGCTGCATCTACGTATCAAGCGATGACACGCAACATCGTACGAGGTTAGTTTGCACGCGTTAAATTTGGCAACGACTGCAGAAAATTTACATGTTTGAGAAACTTTAGAAAGATTCTTTTCCTGTTCCTAGTGGATCATTTTCGTTCTCTCTCCTTTTTAAAGTCTGTCCTTTATCGTTTTACTTAACATTTTCTAATTTCTTAGCTTCGCCCTTTTTTCTCTCTTATCCCTCCTTCTTCCTTTACCCCTTTGGGGGTGAAATTTTGAGAACACTTGTACAGATTTTTCAAACACATTTCGAGATATGGAAGAAACCGTGAAAAACATTTTGTCCCCTTTTATTCTCTTAGCTAATGAATTTCGAAACATCCCTTCTTGACGAGTGCTTACGTCCTGACAGGAATATACTTTGCGAATTTTATATTTTCAAAAGTTATGCGTCGATCAGTCAATCGGGACATTGATTTTTATATAAATATACATATATATAAATTAAGGACCAACGTTTCGCTGGATGACGTCGCTCGTGTCACTTATCAGTTTCGATAACGACGAGTCGAGGCTGTTGGACGTCGTCGTGGGTGGTGCGGCCGCAGTTCCATGCCAGCCTCCGGGATCAATGCTCGTGACTGGTTGATTGGACGTTCTTGGTGCTCAATAAACGCGATTATTCCCGGTTTTTCGCGCGATAAACACTTTGTTTGCGACTATTCTCGCGATAGTGATTCGCTCGAGCGTGATTCAGTTTGTCGCGGGACGTGTCGCTGGACGAACGTAATTTGTGCAGTAATCTTTTCCGTGAAGGTATAATTGATGTTACGTTCGAAGGAATCGTGGTTTGCGGGATTCGTGGAAAGGGTGAAATGGGAATTGTTTTGTTCTGGTGCAAGTGCGTACATCGTTGTTTCATCCCGTGCAAGATAATAACAAAAGTAGGCAGAGTCCTCTTCTTTTTAATATTGCTCTCTGAGTGTGCCTTTTTTTATACGTAAAGTTATCGGTTTATCGATTATCGAGGAGCATTAGTTTGAAATAAAATAGAGGAAAACATGTTTGTTTAAGTAAAGGAGTTATCTTACTGCAGAGACAACAATTTGTGAATAATTAGTGCGAAATTACATTTTACGTTACGTTGCATAACGTTATAGCCGAATTTTCAATCGAAGATGGACAAAGTTCTTTCTGGCGAATTTCTCGCCGACGATTGAATCGCTGCTCGTATTACTAGATCCTCGAGGTTGTGATGAATTATGCTAAAAAAACTGTTGAATAGACTGAGAAGGTGAGTGCCGATAAAAAGTTTATCAAAAATACGTGAAATCGTGAAACGGCGTTCATAAAATTTCTGCGAAATATCAACCGAGGAACGTTTGCGTTCCGAATCCTTTAAAACGTCGCGTCGTGTGATAGCAGGCGATACGCGCAGTCGAATTTCTGGAAAAATCATTAATCAATGTGCAAGTTCAATGAATTGAACTATCATAGCTTTAAGGTTTGAGACGTTTAATTTTGTTTCTCTTAAAAATAGTATCTCAATGATACATTAACAATATCGCGAATTTCTAAAATTAATAATTAAACTGCGGATGTTTATGCAACCTCATATTTTTATAACCATAATTAAACAGAAAAAAATGAAACCTAAATAGAAATTTATTTTCCCTACCACTTAAGTATGTAATAATGTTACGTTACTTTTACACCTACGTGTAGTCATCACAAAGAACGAAGTCATTGTAGATCCGTCTGTTCATGCGAATAGTTTTGCGTTATCAAACCAAATTACATCCGAATCAAATTTTATAATAAAATCCCACTCTGTTACGTGGAAATTTTCGTATGTACAATATTTGTCAATTGCGAAATAAAAAGAGTCCTAAAACAAAATTATCCTAAAATAAAAGAAATAAGTTATGTGAGATAAAATTATCTATCTTTTGCATCTTCTTTCCTCTTCCAATATTCGTGTTATGACTTTTGCATATTTCTGCGACGAGTCGCAGCATTAGCAAAAATATTGCCCGTACTTTTCCTTCGAAATTTTGCTTCCACGCAGTCTGCGTCGACAAACTTAAAAGTAGCCTTAGGCGAGTTTCGCGTGTCTTTGGCTTTCCATCGAATCGACACGGCGCGACGAATGAATCAGTTCTAACGAAAGGTGTGTAGTATAGCGTATAGTCACACTAGTCACACGGTCGTTTCCACTGATTTGTCACGTTCTACCCGATAAAGAATGGAAAAATACAATTGAAAAAGATTTCAGCGCAAAAATGTTCGATCGAATCGAGAGAAACGATCATCGAGATTAAACAGAAGCGCGTTATTCGCCGAGACTAGAACCGTTTCCCGTCGAAACTGTGCTTCAAAATAAAATTTCAATGATTTCCTAATAATATCGCGTTACTCAACTTGGAAGATTATGGCATTCCTATGCTAATGAGTAACCTATTTGCAAAGTTCATTTTTGTGGATATCTAAAAATTGACGGTTTGTTTAAACATGCCATTCTTTTAACAAAATCAATTACGACTACGTTTCAAGCCACTCTACTTTCGTAGCTTTTAATTAAATCCAGCTTTAACACCTTTAATTCCTCTTAAGAAGGAAAAACATTTTTCCGACCGATCGAACAGCGTTTTTCAAGGAAAAACTAAAATTCGACGAAGCTTATTATTTGAATAAGATTGTTTCGATAAGCAAAGCGAACGAACAATGTATAAAAATTAATATTTATCAAATGAGAAATATGACAATTAATGATTCTAAATTTCCGCTGTTTATTTTATATTCTCCTATGTATATTTCTTTTTCCATTTTCTAATTTTCATACAAATCGCGTTATATTTTCACGTCGCTTTTTATTGGGATTCTGAACGATAAAGCATCACGGAGAAAGACGCGGTTGCAAATTAACTTTCGGCCAAGGAGATCGCTCTGCGATCAAGACAGATCAGGAACGTGACGGGAAACTCTGTTCCACGGAGTCTCATCGAGATGTGAAAGAGAAAGGAAAGAAGCGAGGGAGAGGAGACAGCTTATCGGAGGTTCTTCGAATTACTTTCTTCGGACAAATCGAGTTTTCCTTCTTTAATATGTCACTGTACACGAACGAACCTGACTTTATTTTTCCAACGAAATTACAAGCAATTTGATATATTAATTTTATTTTCATCGTGATTGCATATAACAGACCAATATCATTTTACGATACGATGAAACTTTGTACCAGGAATTACAAGTTAAAAATTCAAAGGCTTCTATAAAACTCTTCGTCGTAAACTCTTCTCTCACCAAACCAGTTTCATTTTTAACAATTTTAATTGCCTGCGAGGTACGTACCAAAAGAAGAAACGCGAGACGAGTGAATCCGACGAATGTCTTGGAAATTTTTCAAATTTCTTTCAGGTTCTCGAAATTTCTTGAAAAATTCAGATATAACCTGCCTACGATTTTCTTCGACCGCATAGAAATTGCGCGCTTTTCGCCTAAATTTCACAAATTTCATCGCAGACTGACCACGAGCACTCTAGTTATGCAAATTTCTATAAATAATTCTGCAACCCAGATCTACTTCTATCCCACGCAAACTCCCATTCAGGATATCAAACACGATAGAGATTTTCCCAAAATAAATCCGCCTGTAAATCAGAACCACGGTACGGTCAGTCACTTTTCATGCAGTTTCGTCTGCAGCCCGTCTAGATGTTCGAATTTGGATCACGCTCGACTATTCACGCGATCGCAATTCAAGCGCAGACGATTTCTCAATCGTCGTTTTATTTCGAAACTAACGAAATGACGTCGATCGTTCGAGTGAATCTCGAGATTTCGTAGGTTGAATGAACGTCGTGAGATACGAAACGATTTGTCTTCGTTGCTGATACGAAACGCGTCTACTTTATTGATGACTCGTTAGTGGAACGAGTTACTCTCCTCTTTATTCGTTTCTCTTATTCCCTTCTTTTTGTTTCATTACTCTCGTTGGCGATGTTCGTGTTGATGTTTCACTGCGGATGTATCTTAAAATTCTTCGCGTTCGCTTCGAATTGGTTCAATGAAGTATCTCGGAGATTACGCGTCTGATTAATTTGATAGGGAATTGTTAGATAAAATCGTTACTAAGCCTTGCAGCGATAATGACAATTGCAATTTTCTTTAGTTTCACTTTATCGATTAATATTACGTTCGATGTTATCTGTAGAGCTTCTACTTATAATGGTGCAATATATATTTTTTATTTATTATTTTTATTATATTTTGGACGCGTTCCACTCCTGATCGGTGATTGGTATCGATTCTCAGATTCTTTAACAGTATAATCATTTCTATTCTCGATATTCTGTTAAAGAATACCTTCGCTGATTTTTTTTTTTAACGCAAGAATTTGTATTATCTCATAAATCGTTTATAAAATTTCCATTACTTGCTTGCAATATTATTCTGCCAAATTTATACGAAAGAATCGAGGAAATACTGTGCGGTTCTCTTTAACATATTAGTATCTTGCGATATGTTTCGATATATTGTAGGCAAATCGTCGAAATAGCCAGCAAACTATGCTATGCAAATCAGCCTCGCAATAGCGGCCTTGGAGCGAGAATTAGCTGCGAAACGAACCACCACGGAATTCGGCTGCAAAATACCCTTTGTGTCCCTGTTCAGTGTTTGTCGACAGTTTACATGCGCATGGACTTTCCACCCCTAAATCCGCAGTTTCACGTTCATTTCCGCGATCTGCCGACTGTCGTATTTAATATTAATACCAGGACATGCGTGGTCAGTCCAGCAATTCACGCGATCGATCGCAATTAAACCATAGAGCTGACACGTTGTTACCGATTTCACCGAAACCGCACCTGTTAAAAGGCTAAAGCAATTCCCCTGATCTGGCCACATTTATTTATCGCATGATCGCGTTCCACGCGATGACTAATTTTTAATTATTAAACGTCTATTCGTCTCGATCCAAAGAGCTGAATATCTCGTTATAGGAAGGTTGGATGGTAAGATGAAACTATACGCAAAAGGTAGGGATTTCAGGGAATCTTTGAGACAGAACCTTCTCTGACGACGACTAAGACAGAGGAAAGAATGGAAAAGTAACAGACCGAGAAATAATAAATAATGTAAGGAAGCTATAGGACTGGAATATGAGAATGACATGAGAAAAATTAATTAACGAGGCTAACAGAACGTAGAATTAGGAATAAAAGATGACAGATTTTAAGGAATCCTTGAAACGGGACCTCGTTCGAATAAAAACCGACGGAAGTTGTTCAATCTTCTTCGTCGCTAATTCAATTCACTGGTCGAGGGACGAGGTCCTCCACTTATTTCGAGCAGTACATTCAGCATGGCGTCACTGTTCAAACTGCACGTCATTATGACAGACCCTCGTCGTCCCTTTCTTTTTTTTCCTCCGTCGAAAGAATCATCGAATACCCACGAACGTGATCCCTCGTGGAGACCGTTTATTAGGAAATATAATTCTCGGGTGCTGTCGTATCTTCTTCGTGGCCTTTCTAATA
Organism: Bombus impatiens; assembly: GCF_000188095.3. Classification (NCBI taxonomy): domain Eukaryota; kingdom Metazoa; phylum Arthropoda; class Insecta; order Hymenoptera; family Apidae; genus Bombus; species Bombus impatiens. Next base: position 452,951 of record NT_176429.1, on the reverse strand, counting down.
ACGAATAAAGCGTAAAAGGAATGTAGAAAAAAGTCTGATAACGAATGAGAAATCTGCAGGCGAATACTACGACGATCGATGACCTCCAGCAGTTGGCATTTTCCTCTCTTGCTTTCTCATCACATCTGGCCATTTTTCGTTGGTCCAATATCGAGGGCGTTTCTCAAATCGCGTGTGTGCACCTCTTTCTCCCTTTCCCCTTTCTCTCCTCTTTTTGCCGGCAATTTTTTTCCGATCGGTATCGTAATAACACTGCGTGTCTCAAACATGCTGGTCCAGGTTCCTTTTATGTCTGTCCGTTCTCAGAACTTTGATCATAGGAACGTTTCATAGCCCTGTTATATTTCCAGAGCACGAAAAATATTCTTCTTTATTCTGGATCTTTTGTGATGGCGTTTCGGCTGACACGACGCAGAGATTGCCTTTGGCTTTGAGCATATTCGTGTAATTGGGCTTCCTGCGGCAATCGTCCGTCGAGTTTTCTATTTTTAATTATTTTATCAGAAATTTGTTATCGCGTCTTACGTTGTAGAATACTATAAAAAGTTTATTTCAATTTTCCAAGAAATATTTTATTCCATTTATAACAATCGTCGGTTCTGAATTTTCAAACCAGAACGAATAATTATAACCGGTGACAATTTTTCTTACAAACGAACGAAACATCGATCGTAGATCAAACGTTTGATTCGTTTTATTTCAATTCGCTCGGACCCCTTCGATCATTTCCCCCATAGTTTCCATAACAATTACAGCTAGGGGTAAGAACGAGTGATCTAGGCAATTTCTCCCGAAAATACTTTATCTTCGCCAATTAATTACTCGACCAGCTTTGTAGCGATATTTCACGGGTAATTTCTATCGCCAACAGACACATACTTTTCCTCGGAATCGTCGACAATAAATAATCACTGCGTTAAGTCGTTTATGACGTGGCGATAATTCTCGGGCGCCTCGATCGCGTGCCACAGACGATTCGCCGTTTTATTGGAGCTAAAAATTCACTAAACATCGAGTTTTAATTTAAATGCGTTTTTATGAAAAAAAAAAAATATTACGGCATAAGGATTGACATATTTGCATTTCAGTCAAATTCGTCAAAGCCACCTGTTTACCGTACGTTCTTTAGCCACCACCATTTTCGTGTTTATCGTAAGAAACTGTTTGAATCGAGGCTCGTTTAGAACACCAGAACTTTGAAGTAGAAGTAGACATAGTACTTTGGTCAAAGTGCACTAGAAGTAGTCTATAGAAAAGTAGAATAGAATAGAATAGAATAGAAGGTTCACTTACACCGATTTAAATCACGCTTACGTAACTTTGTGTCGCCATTAAAATCGTCCAAAGTTAATTAGAAAACTTCAAATCAGAAAACAACGCATACTTTTATAAGAGTAGAAAGAATTCTATAAATTGTAATTGCTACTGAGGAGAGTAAGTAGCGAGAAAAGTTAAATTTCCCGTGAAGAAAATCGATCGTTTTATCCGAAAAAGTTTCTACAATGACTAAGAAGTTCCCGATAAAAAAGAAGAAAAAAATCTTTTCGCGCTTGTCGAGTAAAGAATTCTTTAATGAGAAAAAGCACAGATAAAGAATCTTTCGACGAATTAAAATTCCTTAATAGACGAAAAGTTCTGCGATAAATTACAATTGGTCGTTTCTAAAATAAATAATTAACGTGATTGAATTCCTCGAGATTCAAACTCGATGTTTTATCAAAAAAAAAAAAAAAAAAAAAAATTCGCAAAAAAAAAAAAAAA
>NT_176429.1:422133-450873 GCF_000188095.3 Bombus impatiens | reverse complement strand
TTTAAAAAAAAAAAAAAAAAAAAAAAGAATTCGCCAAAAAAGCAAAAGAACGAACGACGATCGAAACTTTCTTAAAGACCAAGAACTTTCCAAGAAGTACAACGGTCACTCAAAATCGAACTTCCTCCTTCGATATACTAAAATGAAGGCTCGACCACAACCAAATCGTTCTTCCCAGAAATTCGACGAGGACGAAAAAGGAGTGTGTGAACCAAAGAGAAGCGAGAGAAATCTCGTATCTGTGAGATGCGTTGGTATACGTGGAACTCGCGGAAGGATCGTCGGCAAACAGGATCGCAATAATGCTACCACCGATTCTGAACAGCATTAACAGCGACATACTGACGCTGTACACGAACCCCGGAAGCGGAAGAAGCGTGGCCACTCGGGCCACAAGGGGCCGTTACGCGGAGATCGGCGTCAAAAGGTAACTTTTCGCATGAAAAATCGATGTCCCTGTTGAAAACGTAGCTCCAGTCACGCAGAGGAAACCTTTTAAGTGTATTTATAGGTTAATCGAAGACGAAAGGCAATGAATATTTTAACGTTCGTTTGCATGATTTATGAAAAGCATCTTTCAGTATGGTAGAACGATTCCCTTTAGTTGATTCCTTTTAAAATAGTAGTATTTTCGTACTTTTGTCATTAGAATTGCTCGTTACCGTGTAATTTATCATCCTTTTGACGTGTATTAATCGTACGGGAAAACATTTCCTGATATTTTATACTCTTGTTATTTGCTATTAATGATATAATAATATTTAATAATTTTACGATATTAAAACTATTAGATCGTTTATGAAAGTTATAAATGAGATCGTTTATAAAATATTTTAAGACGTGATATTTGTTTTTACAAAGAATCAATGTACGAAACATTAGTTGAAAAGAAGTATCTATGGAATCTATTTCGTCGATAGGTTTCTGTCGAATAATCTGTTTTAAACGATTAAAAGATGGTTTCGTTGGAAATGAAATTGTACGAAAGAAAGTATTTACCGTTAAGAAAAACCGACTGTTATGTTATATTATAGCCACGAAACCGTGTGTTAATTATTAATCGATGGCCATTGCACTCGGATCGTGCTTGTTGCAGTTGCCATTGCCGGCACCTGCGTTTATTGATCCCGCCGCCACCGACCACCATGAACCCGATGGTGAACGCGGAAATGGAAATTTTCGAGTGATGCTGCGACGCGAGTCGTTCGCGTATTTTTTCCTTCTTCTTTTCTTTTTTTCAATTTCCATAAACAGCGATTCGCGTCAACGTCCTTCTAAAAATCAAATATAGACAATCTTCATAGAATCCGTATTTTCAATTTTACATAAAAATCCTATATTATGAAATTTGAATATCGCGAAAATTTAGATTGCCGTAAAATTGAATCATCTCGTATAATGAAGTTTGTGAATTGTCGACTCGAAACTATATTACGGTCTACAACGATTCAATTTTAGAAATTGGCAGTAAAAAAAAAAAAGAAAATAGGAGATATTTCGACAGACAAGCAACCGCAATTTAAAAATTCAATTATTCGCGTTTGCAATTCGTCGATTCTATTATATCGAACTATACCACTTCAAAAAGTCACGACAAAAATGATCGAGGTCCGCAGCGATCGAATTTAAAAAGTCGCAATGAAAAAAGCTGTTCGAATAAACAGTCGCAATCGTCGCTCGCGTTTCCTCCGGGAATAAAGCTATCCTTAAATAACGTTTTAAAGAAAACTAAAATAGGAAATACTTAGAAATGTTTCAGCATGTCGATAGATTTTCAAATTTTCTCCAATGCTTCGTGAACCGAGATTAAAAATAAAATATTTTTCGCCTTGTGAAAAATCGATCGGTCGTGAATCATTACGGAGGTCGACGAAACGGCTCGTGTCTCGCATGTCACCGCGGAAAAATCGATTTTAATCAGCGGTTAATATGAAATATGATAGCAAAAGTGGCCGAGCCGCGAGAAACCCTTCGGTTTATTCTTATGTAAGCCTCTTACCCGTAATCCGCTTGGGGTCTTTGCGAATAGAGATTCATTTATTTCCTTTTTTCGGCTGCAGGCCACTCTATGGGAGGATCCTGACCCGGTTATAATGGGGTTCCTCCCATGGATTCCAATTACCGGGTGTTCCTCGTTGACGCCGTTAAAATAAAATTCCAGCTCGCCAGCTTCGCGTATCTCGATACGAGAAAAAAAGAATTTCACGTTTTAACGAATTATTATCGAATATCGATACTTATTTTTGGTCTTTCTTTTTTGAAAAATTGAGAAATCGGAGATATTTTAAAATAGGTTGGAACCGCTGTTTCCAAGTTCAATTTCTTCCCCAAATTGATGTTTAATCTGTGTGGTACTTAATACTGACGTAGAAAGGACAGATTTTATTACGTTCTTTAAATAATATAAATTAAAAAATTAACGAAACTAGATATATCGTTGATGAACATTATCGAGTTTCCATACATATTATAAACGTAGGTATTAAACATCGAATATCGTAACTGGAAAATTCACAAGTTCGGCCAAACGATACAGAGCTTGCAGGAGATTCGGAGACGAGAAACGATATGGCCGGGAGGTGACTAAAACCAGTAGAATTTCCGGGTAACATTGCGCTTGGTCGGAAGTGCACACAGAAGCGTTCAGAGTCCCATCGTTGCTCAATGAATCATACCATGATATACATGCGAAACTGCGAGCGTCGCACGGAAATTACACAGCGACGAGGTCGACGTTCATCGTTCCTCTACACAGTTTGGTGATATTATTGCTCGTTGCTCCGTTAATTGCGAGATTAATTTTTAACTGAAACGCGTAGAATTTACGCCGTAGATCGAGCTATTTACTCAGTATGGAAGTCTCTTGTCTCTTTTCATGTATAAGCTTAAACAGATAAGAATTATCTTTGCAAAAAGTAAATGTAGAAACTAAATATTATATGCGTCTCAGTCTCATCATATTCTCGACTTTTGATGAAAATTTTCTTCTCCTACGCGACCATTATATCCAACTATTCTACGGTTGACCCTTTGCCTAAAACTATTAAGAAGATTACAAATTAATCTCGAGCAATAAAGAACCTTCGAACTTGCTATCCCAACGATTTTTCCATCGCGTGAAGTTATTGAGACAATTTATCCGTTTTGATAAAACCGCTTATCTCTTTGTTATCAATCTTTGTACAAAATAATCCAAAGGATGCCAAACGGATGAACAAATAATTTAAACCTCTTAAAATTCTCAATTCAATTACCAATTATTCGTAGAACGGAATGAATGAATCCGAAATTAACCAGGCAAAGGCAGCAATGATCCTTTGGAGGAGGCTGTTTACGCCAAAGGAATACCGGAAGCTTATCCTGTGACCCGAGCGGAAGAGCGCGAACGCGAGTAAACGCGTTTGCATCAAAGAGCTTGGACGGTAAAGCCCTGTGCACGAAAAAGCGAGGAGGACCGTAAGTGGAATTTAAGCGAGACCTTTTGAGCCATTCGAGGCGTCTTTGATGCGCGAACGCGGCCTCGTTACCGTTTTTCCCGCGTTTTACGCGTCTTTCCGCTTGGAAAAAATCGGAGCCTCTTTGAGGACCGGCCGATCGTCAACGACGTTGCGTTAATTAATCGAGCCACTCGAACGAAACTTGTCTCCTATGTTGCGTATCACGAGAGAGAGTCATCCATTGCGAAGTGACTTTTAAATCTTGCGGGAAATTTAAATGGACAAGTTGAAATTTAGCCTCGAACCGTGCCATTTAAAAGTGGGTCTTCGAATCATCTGTCTGAACATAACATCGCTTCGTGCATTTTATACCATTTACCATGTAATGTATGTGAACAAATTATTTCTTCAGCTTTTATATTGCTCGAGATTAATTTGTAATCTTTTTAATAGTTTTGGGCAAAGGGCTGACTGTAGGATAGTCGGATAGAATAGTCGCGTAGGAGAAGAATATTATTTTGTAATAATATGCGATCGAATCGTAATTATTCCTGGTGGGTTTTATGCAAAAATTCTTGAGTTCAACACTCGTTTTTGAAAAAAAAATATATCTTTGCACATGACAGGTCACTTTTTTTATCTACATCATATGAAATATAGCCTCTTTTAACTGCCAAGTGACGTAAGAATTGGCAAAAAGAATTTTAACTGCTAAGAATTGGCAAATCGATTATTCCCGTGTCATTTCCAACTATAAATGAAAGTCTTTCGTAATAAATAATCGCGAGTGTGCATTTTTAATTCGCACTCAATATTTTGCCAGTACGTATACGACGCTTAATCGACGAAATTTATTTTATCTACGATAAACGTTCATTGCTACCTCTTTTCCCACGTCGCGGCGTCGTAAAAAATAATAGAAACATCCTCGATGACCCCAATCGATTAGAATACCAAAGCGGACAATCGTCGAAATTCAATGGACTCGTGGGACACACGCGCATCAACGATTCGTCGTTTCCGACACAATCTCGCACGGTACACGTTAACAATAAACAATGGTCGGTTGATCGAGGGGTTGCATTAACACCACTCGCAACCCTATCGAATCGAAGGGGGTCGAAACGACGTGCACTCGTCCTAATGCGGTCCTCGAGGTGCAGGACGTGTGAACTGGTGAATGCAGGCGCACGTGCACGCGTTTTAGTAGGAAGGAGCTGCGAAAACGACAGGAACTTGGGGTTAATGCAGGGTCGTTGGCGATTTTTCAGATATTTCGTATGAAAAATTAGGTGCAGGTCGAGGGCTAGGCTTCGAATAATATAAAGACGAATTAGGTTTGTATCATGCGGAACGAGGATACGAAGAATAAGGAAATTTTTATATCAAAGATTTTTAATACATTTAGAGCGAATTAATTATAGGTTCGTTTTAAGAATCATTTTCCATCATCTTGTAACTTTAAAGTATCCATTTTATTATTTGTAAGATACGCTACAAAAATGAGTAAAACTAACAATTTCGTCTAAACCGGCTTGGACGAATGTTTTAAAATATTTTTTAAAATGCCGTATCGTTCGAATTCTAAACAAAATGTATACTTTACACGATTCTAAGACGTCGTAACGAGAAATTTATGTGTCTACCGTTATCGATCGAATTTTTGGCTACTTCCTGTAGCGGGCAGAGAACCAGCGGGATTTCTAACAAGCGTTTCGGGACGGAAAGTTCGATCTCATCGGGCGGGTAAATCGAAGAAACCACGCGAAACACGATACAGCACTTTCAGTCTAAAGTTACGAGGCACGAGAGCGGAAGGATCGTTTAATTCAACGTTGACGATATCGCCTGCGCTTTCCCTTTCGTTTTCCCATCGCTGATCGCTGGGAAATCGTGACATGGGAAAAGCTCGAGAAACAATCGCGAGACCTGCAGTCTTAGAAACGTCACTCGGAGAAGTTTCCACTTAAATGACCTGCCAGTGGTATTTCTTTAAGAAACGTAGATCTTTAAATGGTATCCGAGGATTATGTACGATCGTAATAATTAGATAACTGTGAGACGATTAGAAATTATCATTATTGAATTTTAGATTGTTTGATTTTACTTTGTACTTTGTGATTTGTGCGACAGAAACCATTATTTTGCAAAAAGTTTCTGTATAAGATGGTCGAGTATAAAGTGGCGCTGCGTAAGATTTTTCAGCGATGAAAACCGATCGATTTGATTAAGTTAATCGAGGAACCTGACTACCATTAGACCATGTAAACTCGTTTGCTACGGGAAACGAGTTGTTAAGTCATTCTACGAGGGATAATAATTATCTGCTGGAAATGGGATTATCACTGGAAGCTGGTTACAGATGAGAGATCGCATGATTTGCTCGCCCCGATATGGATATATATCGCGTTGTCTCGTTGTGTTTGTACTCGATACAACTTCCCACAACGTATCTACGATATAGTATGAAATCATCGCAAACCTGTACCATAGACGTAAAAGAGAAATTTTGCGCGATATTTCAAATATAATCTTATTCGTCAAAACTTACCCTTAATCCTATCTAATCTAATACAAAATTCAAATACAATTTTATTCGTCAAAATTTACCCTTAATTCTATCTAATCTAATATAAAGTCTATCGAATTTTGTCCTTCGCGAAAAGTCCACAAAAATCCACGAAACTTCTATGTAATTCATAAAAAACCTACTAAAAATTTCTTCGATTCATAAAAAATGTTTCTATCTGTATCTAGAAAGAATACGTGAATTTACACGATCTTACGATCTCGCCATAAACTCGTAAAAGCCCCCTGAAATCATCACGAAACAAACACGCTTCCGTCCCCGATTTCTCAATCAACAAGAACATCTTCCTAGCCGGAAGGACAATCACATCTACTCGCCCCACGCTCTTCATTCTCCAAAGGAACGACATCCGTTTCCACGAGCATCCGTTTCTCTCGCAGTCCTCTGCCAAGAGACAAGGCACATAGTATCTCCGTTTTCGCGATGAATATCGGCTGCAACCAGAGTTCCTTTGAATCCACGGTCTTCCATGAATCCAACTAGGAGGACTGGCCATAATGGTTGCCTTTGATAACGGATCAAGTACAAAGCGACGTTTGCAGGCCGAGCAGTCGGTTCAATCGCTTAATTTTGATGGAATCCCGATCGGTCTACGGCGATCCCGACCTTACGGTGAACAAAGAAACGACTGGGATGACCGGAGGCTCGATTAAGACCGGTTGTTTGTTGCGCCTTTGGCGTTGTATCCGTGGAACGTGTCGGCACACGGACAGATATCGTAGTCTGGATGAGGGTAACAGTGATTAGAAGTGCTTTTTATTGGGTAAAACGATTACAGTTTTAAGGTAGAAGTGACGATGGTGCGCTCTTTTGGGGGAATTTGAGTAATCGAGGGCTACGATGCTGGAGTTTGTGAGTTTGGACGATGGTCGAGAGATTTTGGATGAAACTGATGAGTTTGCATAAGGAATTTTAAGTATGAATATCGATTTCATACTTATTTTGCGATGAATAATAATAATAATAATAACAATTGCAATGCGCAGAAATAATTGATAAGAATGTTGGCTCATAGAAAGTCTCAGTTATCTTTCTCGGATAAAATCAACCCAATATAGTTAACCATTCAACAAGCTTGATCGTAATTTAAAAATTATAGAAAGATGGCAAAACAAAAAGCTAAAAGAGCCATCGAGAGTGAAGATTGGTATGTTTCGAGACGCCAAATCAACGAGGAAACCAACATTTCCACGATTAATGGAAGAAATCTCTCGATTTGGCAAAAGATGCCAATCATCCCAACGGAGTCGCAGCTAATCTCCTGGGCATCTCCATCAAACGAAAAGAACTAAAAAGATACTTTTTCAGTGTCCAACTACCCTTCGGATTTAGCGAAGAATGTCAGTAAATGACACTGTGATACATCACTGGATGTATATTCATTTTCAAGACACATAAGTCGTCGTAGTCAGTTGTTGAATATCATTATTTCATGGATCGTACACAAGCAGCGGATAAATAAGAAAAGAAAAGGGACGAAAGCGGGGAATTTTTTGTCGTTTTTTCTCTGATCAAGAATTTGTCCTCGTACAGACTAAAGATACGATGGCAGACAGGAAACGGAGGGCGTAGCGTAAATTTCCGCAGACCCTCGTGTGGATTCTTGGTGGAATGTTTTGCACAGAAGCCCAATATGCGCGGTGCGACGTCGAATGAACGGAAAAGGGCAAACGGTTCGCCTTTGATCACCGACCATTCCGAACTCCCGCAATTATGTACCCTCTAATTACTATATTTGGCCAGCTCGTTTCAGCCGACCAATTTCCAGAATGGAACGTATCCTTCGTCGAATCGCTGTTTCCATCAGCCTGTTTCGGTTTGACAAACGATCTGTCGAATATACGCACTGAGAGATACACGGTTTCGATTTCCCTTGTAATACGAATTTTTTCCTTTTTGTTTTCTCTCTTTCCCTCTTGCTCTCTCTCTCTTTTGTCTGTCTTTGTCTCCTCTCCTCTGTTCTTTGGAACTATTGTTGAAGTTGAAGATTTTTGTAGCCCTTCTTTCCTTTCCCCTTTTCTCCTTTTTTCTTCTTCTTCGTCGAGTAAATTTCGCTGGAATCAACTATTGCGACGATCTAAATTTCGATAAGAAATGAGATAAATTTGTCGAGGGAATAAAAATTTCAAGCATTCAGTCGGATAGAGACGACCTTTCTCGGACGACCAAGATTAGAGCTGACAGGCGCATCCCACGGTAGGAATCATGAATTTTGAAAAAGATTAAGCTTCTATCCCCTTAATCCCCGTTAACGTGCAGTCACCGGGACGACGGGAAAAAAACGAGCTCTAATGATATTTTTCATCCTCGAGAAGAATCTTTTTTTTGGATGGCTCGAGGAAATAACGAAGATAGAGCGAAAAATGAGACAGTAATACGGTATAAATGAGTGCAACAAAAATTTACTCAGCAAACAAAACACCTTCGTAAAGATACTCTTTCACAAATATTCTTCTTAACTATAGCAACGTTATACCGAACGTTGTCCATAAATTTTTATACTTTTGAATTTAATTACTTGCATTCTCTATTTAATTATATCCCACTCTCGTTTTTATGCGAAGAAGACCAGATATATGAAAGTAATAACCACACGAGTCCCATCGATGTCACGCTGTGTAATATTAATTAAATCAACGTGATATTAATTATAATATTAGATTAGGTAAAGAAAAGTTTCTCTCGTTTCATAAGGTGATAATAGATGAACAACAATCTCTGTTATAATCCATTTTGTTCTATCTCTAATATTATGTTTGTGCATAATCCAATAAACTAATATAAAAGAACAAGCATCGTGCGTCTATTATTTCCTTGTAAAACGAACAACCTAATATGAACAATATATTACGATTGAAAATTTGGCAAAGGAAAATAATAATAATATTTCTAAATATTCTCAAGAACAATTTATCTATTTACGCATCATTGTCGAATAACCTAAATGTACTTGATCGATACTCCATGTTGTTACAATTACTCTACAGCTAATAACGATGTTTCAAAATATTTTCCATTACAATTTCTCTATTTATATCTATTTATCAGACGTCCTAAATAAAGAATTCCCCTTGTACTATCAACAGTAGAAGATATCGAGGAGGAACGCCTTGAACCCTACGACTTTCCGGTCCCAAAGAGGACAATATAACGGGTGACGTCGGTGAGACAGCCGAAACAGAGCGTGGAGGTACACTTAGCGAGTAAAGTGTCGCGTGTTACATAGAGTAACTCAAGATCACTTTGCTGCTCCCACTCGTGTAATCCAAGAGCCTTCTTCGGCTTCGGTTTCCACGAGAAATTAGATAGGCGAGTGTACGGCAGTCGCACTGTGCCTTCCTTCGACTCACCTTTTTCGTTCTTTCCTTCCATCTCTCTCTCTTTCTTCTCAGTTTCCTGTTCTTCTTCCTGATCTGCCTATGTGTTGACGGTTAGCTGACCGCTTAACAAGCGTCAGACGCTCGTGTGTATCATCAAATTATTATTAACGCGATATCAGAGGGAATTTAGTATAGCAGAAGGTTATCAGTAGGTTTTACGAACGTTTGAGAAGGTATAAGATTCTAGCTACCAGGTTTCACATCGAATCTTGCGAATTTTTGAGAGTAGAGATCGCTAAAGTTTAAGTAGAATAGGTTTTCTGTTCAAGCTTAATTCGGAGTAGCCTACTCGCCACTTATTTCGATGTTCTTCCACCTCAGTTTCTGGTCATCGTATGTACGATATGCTTTGAAAGTGACACAATGCAAAACATTCTCAACCTGCTGTATGATGCGAAAACGAAAGGTTTGAAAATTCTATATTTTTACGATATACAAACATCTACATACGTACGTTTCACTCGATATCGTGTTATAATAAAAATAGAAGAGCCAAAATGACAACTGTAGATTCAGATACTCTCGAGTACTGTCAGATGAGTGAAATTTACATTTCGATTTACCGATTTAATATTTACAGATACGTAGAAATATGTAAAATAGAATTTTATCGCAAAACCAAGATAAACACACCTTTGCGCTAAATTCGACAGATAATTTTCCAGTGAAAGGTATTCGAAAAGTACTCGAACTATACATAATAAACTAGAACTATGGTCTGGAATCTTTGTTCCTTCCAGTGGACCATTTCTTCTCGCTAAACATTAAGAATTCCCTCTAAAACATAACGTCTCCGATGGTTCCCCTAACATCGAGGCGAGCAACGGCCACGTTCTATGAAGTAACGACCAGGAAGCGTGCTATTAGTCTTAATGCAACAGAGTGCTTTCCTCGAAGAGCTTTGTTTCTTCCTAACACGATGGATCTTGACGGGCTCGTAACTCGAAAATAAAGAGACAAGTTTTCTTACGTCGGAAGCGGACAGGCAATTTTTGACCGATCCATCACCATTTCCGGGTTACATGTCGCGTTGTCTCGTTCCATCGAGCACCCTACCGATCGCGCGATTACTTCACGGTCCAATTTTTCCTGTTTTGCGTGAGACAACACCATTATTTCAAGCAGCATCGGCCTGATTCCCATTGGAATCATCGTTTGTGCTTTCTATGCATGACGAAACGTCATTTTCACTATCTAGTATGCAGTAATGAATAGGCGTACGAGATAGTTAATTACATTCGCTTTGTTGCTCCTACCTATTATTTTTCTTCTTTTAACTCGATTTTCCGATGGAATATTTTCTCGAAGAATTCTCCAACGAAACGAAAGCAATTTTTTTTTTTAAATTGCCTTTGTCAGTCAAAAGGGCAAAAGAAAATTCGCAACTTGTTTTATTCGATAGAATTCTTTTTTTTCAAATAACAAAAGGAAGAAGAAACGATAAATTAATTAGACAGATTACAAAGGTCGTATACGCGAAACAATAAATTATTGAGAAGAAAACGATTTCCGAAAATCGGTGTTCGTCTAAAAAGACAACATAAAACTCTCAACCCCAATATTCCTCCAAAAAACAAGCACTGTATTTCTTCCTTTAAGCCATTTCATGCGCAAAATTGTCGCGCACAGTTGCACGGGTCATCGAATATTCGCGATTTAGCGGAAAATTTCGCGAATAAGCCAACACAGCGAGGAAAACACGATTTCTTCGACCCATTCTTGAGATTGGATCGAACACGATCGCATTTTGCTTCTTACGACGTAAATTAATCCCTTTCGTGAACGGGCTTCCGCCAATATCCGGATGAAGCACGCCGCTTCCGGTCGATTTAATCTCCACCGATGAGCCACGCGATTCTTAGAGTGCCGACAACTCGGTTAGGAAGTTGGATTAATAGAAACTTTTCGTCGTAAAATGTGAGCCAGGCGGAAAAGTTGGAGAAGTTAGTCTGGTATCGATTATGGTAGTTCTCAATTTTTTGTCGATATCTTTTTAGATGGAAAGAGGAACATATCTTGCGTTATTATTTGTAAAAGATAATTTGTTAGAATCGTTTATGGGAACGTACAATTTGGTTCATGACTTGCTATTGGAATTTAATTAAATTGTTTGAAGGAAATATTTGTTGTAGAATACATTGAAGAGATTTAAAATTCAAAAATGATATTATCACGATCATGTTGCTGCAATCTGCCTACGATGTTACTCGCAATAAATTTCTCGTAATTGTGCTAATTTTTGTGTAGGATCAACTCGTGAAAATACAAGAGAAAGTACAGCGAACGTAAATAAAAAGTGAGCGAAGCTGTACAAGCTACATCTGAAATTATACGCTGTAGCTGAAATCCTAGCGCGAATTGGGACTAATTAAATCTTCTTAATTAAATTCCGAATTGAAACGTATAATGTCTAAAGAATCCTAAAAAAAAAATCCGGGAGAAAATGTATTAAATAGAAATTAAAATTCGAACCGTACAATTCATTCTGAAAAAATGAATTTCTCTGGCAAATTAAAATTCTCCGCTGTTAACTCCATAACGAACGAAAAGTAAGAACGAACGACGACGATGTTTTATTTTACATAAAGAAAATTTGCACGATAATTATTATTCCGCGAAATATAAAAGAAAGTCAAAAGATTCAATTGAGCGTGGTTGATTTCTTGTAACGAAATCGCATCTAATTGGCCCAAATAATTAGCGTAACAGTTATAGAACTTTCCATTGACAGCCGTGCGTCGAGAAAAAGTAAGAAACGTTCGTTTTAAACGATGCTGAGTCACGAGAAACGGTTTCATGCTCAGCGTGAGAGGAAAAGAGAATTAGAAAAGAGTTGTCGATCACGATGATCGTTGACCGGAAAAATATGTGCACGCCGTCTATCGTGTTTTCTCTCCGTGAGAAAAAAAAGAAGAACGTCTTTTATGCATCGTAGGACGCGCGTTCGAAGCCATCGAATCAGCTGATTTCGTCTTTTTCTTTTTTTTTTTTCCTAACCTTCATACGGAAGAAGCAAAAACTACGGGACAACCAGAAGTGCGCTCGCGTAGAGATTCGCGCAAGAAAATTAACGATCGTAAACTTTACTATTGAAAAAGATTTCGGAAGTGTAAATGAGATTCACGAAAATTTTATTCAAAAATATTAAAATTGATTTTTGATTCAAAACATTCTTCCATCGAAAATTTACATTTTTCGTACGAGAATTCTATCTTCTGTAAGATTTGGCTTAGTTAAATAGTACTTTGGAATAGTCAAAATATTGCGTTCGAAAATCCTATTTTAAAATTTAGCGTGAAAATTTAAAGCATTCTATCCAAAGGGTCTATTAAAAAATTTAGCTTGAAAATCGTCACATTTCCTTTGACGATCTTGTGTAAATATTAACTGTTTTAAAGTTTGCCTCAAAAATTCGATTTACATATCAATATAAAAGATAATTCCTTTTAATTGTTTCGTTCTGCCAATTAGTAGGATTTATTGTATTAAAATTTCATTCTGTTAAAATTATTTCGCGATTTTTATGAACTGAGAAGAAACCACTCTAATTTGTTAGAAAGCTTACGTCTATTCTTGTTAGTGAAACTTTGCTCGTTTACACGATGTGAAGGATGCAAGAGGTGGAAGAAAAGAGGAAGCGAAGGTTCTTTTAGAGGTTGAGAATTTCTTTAAACTTCGCACAGAAAGCGTCTTCCGAAAAGACCTTAGGAGAAGCGTCGCGATGCTTGCGAAAGAATGCAATCTCCATTTTACATTTTAACCCTTCTCTAATTAATGAAATTAGTACTCTCCCGAGAAGAAGTGAGTTTTCCTTTCTGTTTCGTGCTGCTTCTTTTTCTCGAAGGTAGCGTTAAATGAACGAGAGTGTTTCCTCGAAAAGCTTGCTTTTCCTCAAGTGTAAATTCACACGGACTTTTTTGTCAGAAACAGGTGGAAACAATTCAACGTAATTGACAAGAGATTGCAAAAATGCTTGAAACAAGACGAAAGAAATCTTGAAAACGATAACAATTTTCTTTAGAACGACTAGCAAATGTAACTGGGATTTTCTTCGCGATTAATTAAAGCGTATGTACCTGGTACGTTTAATTTATCGCAATGATAAGACTAAAAAAGGAGATGCTTTCTGCCGACTGCCTAAGAATTTCCGAACCGCCCCCATTGGCGACGATTCAAGGTTTTGCAGGAATACCAGGCCCGATTGGCCCGAGTTCAATAGCAGCCGGTGAATTGAATTAGAGTTCGGAATCGAAATAACATACCATTTAAAACGCATTCCCTATCTTCCCCACCTTATACTAATTTTACATAAAATTAAAATGCCTCGAATAGTTCGCTGCTTAAATGAAATTTCGAATTTTGTCAAACTTTCTCGCCTCCTATCTCGTTATTTTCTTTTCTTTTTATGGTAACCAAATAATGGTAACCAAAATAGAAAGGAATAAATGGTAACCCAAGCCTATTTCAGAGCTAAAAAAATCTGAATTTAATAAATACGTACATACGTACGCTTTTTATTCTTTTTATGGTGACCAAATAATGGTAACCAAAATAGGACGGAATAGATGGTAACCGAAGCCTATTTCAGAGTTGAAAAAATCTGAATTTGATAAATACGTACATACGTACGCTTTTTATTCTTTTTATGGTGACCAAATAATGGTAACCAAAATAGGACGGAATAGATGGTAACCGAAGCCTATTTCAGAGTTGAAAAAATCTGAATTTGATAAATACGTACATACGTACGCTTTTTATTCTTTTTATGGTGACCAAATAATGGTAACCAAAATAGGACGGAATAGATGGTAACCGAAGCCTATTTCAGAGTTGAAAAAATCTGAATTTGATAAATACGTACATACGTACGCTTTTTATTCTTTTTATGGTGACCAAATAATGGTAACCAAAATAGGACGGAATAGATGGTAACCGAAGCCTATTTCAGAGTTGAAAAAATCTGAATTTGATAAATACGTACATACGTACGCTTTTTATTCTTTTTATGGTGACCAAATAATGGTAACCAAAATAGGACGGAATAGATGGTAACCGAAGCCTATTTCAGAGCTGAAAAAAATCTGAATTTAATACATACGTACATACGTACGCTTTGTCGATCACGGTAGCAACAACCCACTTCCATAAATAGCGATCCCCAACCCTCGAAACTCGCAACAATTAGCCGCCCTTTCTGTTAACGGCAACGAACTTAACATCTCGAGGCAGGAAGACTAGTCGAAAACACGAGGGCCATATCGCTCGAAAGAACGAAGAGTCGTTCGTTGGTCGCGTTCCTTTGAGCGGCCAGCTCCGCCACTCGAGAATCCTCGCCTTTGAGACGCGTTCCTCGAGATGGAAGCTTCGTCCCTTGAACTTCTCCAGACGCAAGAACGCATCCGCCGTTGCAAGCACGATGCACAGGGTCGCTCGTTAATACGTAAAAATCCCCTTTTTACCCTTACGAGGCCGTTGCTGGACCACGTGTTGAGAACCTCCCCAGTCGTCATGGCAACCCCCGTCCGATCCCGCAGACGACGAACACGTTCCTGGTGCCCGAATCAGGAACGTAACTTCCGCGCCGTTGGCCCTTTGTTATTTTCAGATCGACTGTTCTAGCAACCGGTACGAGTCTTTATATGTAAGGGTTCTGACATTTGCCGAGAAAGGGAAATGTGCTTTTGCTTCGAAGAATTATTTGTTTGGCTTCGTTTTTTAGTTTCCAGTCGATGATAAATCATCGTCATAGACATTATCGTGGGTTTGTTTGAGATCAGGCTTGGAGTGATAGAAGGGAATTTTAGAAATTGTTTATGTCTCTCGCGCGATAGTTTTTGCAGGCTCGTTGAAAACTACCAAATGATCTAAAAACTGGCAAGTTAAATATTCTACCGCATGAATGTTTTATACGTTTCACCAGTATCTAAAAATAGTCGGAGCTGATTTACCAATTAAATCACGCGAGCGGAAAACCTCGGGTACTTCCGTATATGTTGACCGACCGGCTTTTTCGGCGCATGTTTCCTGTCTAATTAAATCGATACACCTGTGTGTGTTTGTGTTTCGGAAGCAGAAACGTGGCGGCGCGTGCGACTGAAAACTCTTCCAGCAGTCAATTAATCCACGGCGTAAAATTAATCAATGACGTCCGGCAGATATCGCTGCGGCGGAAAAATCGATACGTCGCGTCGCGACGTAACAAATCGTCTCCTGATGTTCGATGAAAGAAAAATAAAATATAGAACGGGCAAACGTCAACGCAGTTTCCTCGACGATGATTTATGCTCCGAAAGAACAGCTTTTAATTGCCGAACCATGGACAGATGGTGACTGGATTTCACGGATCAGCGAATGATGGATGAATTTTTGAAACAGGCTGGCAATTAGACTAAGTAGAGAAAGGAGGTCTGTTTGTCCTACTAATTAACCTTAAAAGGTTAGAATGCTGCGCTGCGAAGATATCACTGTTAAATTATTATATTTCAATTCGTTTATCGTGGGAACATTTCGTGCACGTTTGTGCAAATTCGCTCATTCACGAATATAAAGAAGCAAGCAAAAATTTGTTGTTCATTAAATTTCACGTCGAGTAAATATTTTACCTGCAATGCTTTATGCGTTTCTGTATATTATGTAGATTTTACACGTTTTGACAAACTTAAATATCCTTGTAATTAAATAATCACAATTAACAGGATGTACGTAATATGCAAAAATATGCGAAATACCCAAAGTTCTCGATATAACATTCGAAGGGATGTAATCTATAAAATTGCATGAAGAATCGTAATAGCAAAATTTGAGTTGTATGAATATCTTTGTTCGTCGCCATGCATAATTAGTATCCGTCTGCGGTTCGATAATTATCGACCGCTAAGAATTAATAGAGACACGTCAAATGCAGTTGTCGAACGATCGACGTAGTCCGAGGATTATCGATGTAATTAATATCTTCGAAGAAAATGATACGCTTAATCTGATAATTTTAAGGAAGTATCGCAGTTCCGCTTGATCTGTTACAAACGCTACGCGAAGAATTCTGAACTTTAGAATCATCTTGTATAATTGAGATCGCTAGAAACGATTGGAACTTCGAACCTGTATCAATACCAAGAGCGAGCAATTATCGTGCACTAGTAATCATCTCGAGCTCGTTTCGTTTCATTAAATCGAACTCTCCCTGACCATTTATTTCTTCTATGAGCACTTGCAGCGTTCTACGATCATAGAGCATCTACATCGATAAAGTCGTCATTTGTTCGTTCAAATTTGCTGTATCATCGGTTACAATTGCTATCGCGTCTCGGATAGTTGTAGCGTGCAAGTGATAAACGACGTGGCTGCCAAAAACATGAAAAACTGCTTCTTTAAATCTCATTGATAAAGTACGAGTGCTATAATCGTTTATTTTACTCCCGAAGACTGTCGCCAGAGGATTGAAATGCTAAATCTCAATTTCGTTGTGATCGGAAAAAGATAAAAGTGTAATCAGCTTAATTAATCACAGCTCGATTAATATCACGCTATAAATTAAAATTGTTTATTAACAAAATTTTCGACACGAGTCGTCGAAGTTTCTAAAAATCAGGACACCCGTGTATAATACAAAATAAGCCAAATAGCATAAGTAGATGCAAAAATTCGCAAACATACCGACTGAAAATCATAGTTGCGTGAGTTAGTTCACCGTTATTCTTCGTTAAACGATGTTCCACGTTTATTATTTGAAAAATTCATTATATCTTTTTCAAGAGGCGAAAACGTACGTATAATGACAGAGAGCAAAGTCGTAAGTTAATATTAATCGGTAAGCGAAACTAAGGGAACGATACTTGCAGGAATTGAAAGAATCTTAACTGGGATCGCTACGATTCTCAACTCAGAGCCATGCGGAAAATCTTCACCTCCGACACTTGCGCCATTTGCTACTTTGACTCCTCGATTCGTATCCGCTGCCGTTGTCAAGCGTTTGTCCTCTTCTAGATCGATCGAAACGCAACGAAAATTTCTCCGGCTCCCTCACAGAGATCCGTATACGGTCCCGAGAGCGATGTTGAAGCACGAACGCGATAGTTTGGGGCAGACAAGGTCCGAGACAAGCCGTCTAACTGTCAAACGCAGAGGACAATAGAGCGCCGGACGTGTAGGGGGTGTTAGCCGGCGACTTTGCATACGTCAACGCCCCTTCATTCGATATTCAGCTCGGGAATTGCGACAAAGTTTGCTCGAAATAATACCGTTTGTGAAGCGTGCCGCTCGCGGTTAAATGGTTCGCGCAACTCCGACGATTATTCCCTCGCGAGAAAGCCTACTGGTATTAAAAATTGTAACGTGAAAAAATTGCTTCGAATAAACACGAAGAAGTCGTAGAAACGAACTGAAAGCTCGTCGATGCACCGATCCATCGATTTATAACGAACGTCGTATCAACGTA
Source organism: Bombus impatiens (assembly GCF_000188095.3). Lineage (NCBI taxonomy): Eukaryota > Metazoa > Arthropoda > Insecta > Hymenoptera > Apidae > Bombus > Bombus impatiens. The sequence continues at coordinate 433,032 of NT_176429.1, read as the reverse complement.
GATATCCTGGAATTCCTATAAAAGATCTCTACTTTCCATCGGCAACTACGGTCAAGCATCTGCGTTCAAAGCTACTAATGGTAAAGCCCTGGTACTCGAAGCTTCCCAGGAACTGCGTAAATACTCTAGGACGCACAAAAACTTGCGTCGTTAATCTAACGCCTAGCGTTTCCGCGTAACGCGCCACTTACTCTCTAGATTCTGACGCGTGGTGACTACTACGTGGCGTAATTAGCTTGCGATACGCAACGCGATACGTCGTTCCCATTCGCCGGAGAACGCATACACACACTGGTTTCTTTGTTCGAGATAGCTGACCTCGACTCACGAAGCAGGTGATAAACAAATCGATGAAACTGTAAGGAGAGAGAAGAAAAGAATACGAGACGAGCGAGAAAAACTTAGAAACGTTGAAAAAGAGCGTAGGAAGAGAATCGAAAGGGTTGTGGGAGGATAAGGGTTGGACGTGGCCGTAAGATAGGTCATTAGGGGACTTTTCGGACTCTAATGAGATCATTAATTAAGAGTCGGAGCACCGTCGGTACCGGTGGGCTTCGAATCTCTTTACACGAGTACGGATTATCGGTATAATTAGCGGATACCGGAGGCTTCGTTAAGTCGACGTTAATTTCGAGATGCTACGATGTCTCGTGGACGCTTGTTAAGCTCGACGAACGCTAAGACGATGGTTCGATCGATGGTTTGCCACGTTCATTCGTCTGTAAGTTCCTATAGTTAACGAACTCGCTGACTTGAAACGTAAATTTTAATGCAATCGATCTGCGATAAAATTTTCAAAATGTAGCGTAATTTAATTTTCCTTATAATACACGCGATTAATAAGTATCATTCTCGTTTAATAATTAAAAATGTCTCTTAACTTTTAGTCAGTGTTAGCGAATTAATCTTCTTGGATGTTACGCGTATCAAAATATTTTCCACCTACTAACCAAAAGTTCGAAGCTCAAAGCAAAATCAGCGAAACTACTTAAATTTACTCGACCCATTTAACCGTAACAAATTCGCAAGAAAAGAGAAATAGACGAAGATTAACGTAATGCTCGAAACCACGAAACTTCAAATTTGTTCGAATTTCTCTAAAATCCTATCTTTGTTTCAACGATGATCCCTAAGGGAGGAATCCCGGGATCAATTAGGTCTGTTCTCGTCACAGAGACCGCAGTTTCTCTGAATCAGCTCGGCGGAAATTACGCCAGGGTACAGAGGTCTGTTTACAAAGCGTGTATTGTCCCCTCAGAGCGGAGGCGCCCCGACGCGGAGAATTTACTCGTGAGTTTCTAAGCGATTACCTGCAGCAGTGCAATGGCGCAGGTAACGAGAATTCTCTACCCATGTACCATCGCTTCACCATACAAAATTGGACGATCGCAGGGCACTTTTATGTTTGCCTTCGCTTCCTCTTTCGCCATTCTACGTTAGAAGGTTTTTGGTGGGGAAATGGAACGCAAGAAAATATAGTATTTACCGGGTGAATGGAACGACGATCGTAAAGACGAGCTTTACGCGCATTCAAGAAGACGTTTCTCGTACGATCAGAGGATTTGGATTTATTTTTCCAATGATGTGGATTAACGATAGGGACGTTGAGCGAAAAACAGGAGACAGATCGACGCGTAAACAGGATGGATTTTATACAGATTTCATACATTTCTCTAAACAATTGCATCGACGAATTAAAACGAGACACTCTGTGTAATAATTGCTCGCGATGAATTTCCAAGAATTCTGTCGAAGGAAGTTTATCGAGAAAATGCCGTGGCTTAACAGTTGCTTGATGTAACGGAACAGGAATGTTACCAACCCATCTTGTCTATTTATGTCATACAATCCGGGAGATTTACAAAACTAACAATCAGTATCGTACAACGTGCCATATTGAAACGAGTTCACAGATGCGATCCATGCAATTTGAACAAACTGAAAGTTGTTAATTATAGTCGTACAACGACGACGCGATGTACGTACGGAATGCTAATAGTCTTTCTAACCGCGTGAAAGCGGCTCGAAATCGCGTTACTTATTTGTCCAGGCGAATTCTAGCAGACGTCTGACAGAAGGAGGCTAATTAACGAAACGAGACTAAACGAAGACGGTCTATTTTCTCTGTTCGTAGGAGCGATGTCTTCCTGGAACCGTATCTGCAGCAGCATGGAACCGTTCAGGTTGTCAGCTCGCCGAGCACGCCTCCGCCAAATCCGCTGCAGCATCATCAGCTCACGCAGCTACATCATGTACAGGTGAGTAAGAGACCTTCCTTCTTGCTTAATAATCGCCTTGACGTTCGAAGGTCTTCACTAATGGCTGTACAGTTTGCCAACGACGAGATGAAAGAGTTGGTACTCGTAACGAGATCTTCGATTCTATTCACACCGAATCATTTTTCTTTTTTTTTTCTTTTTGTATGCGAAAATGATTGTTTTTTAATAACTGGCAATATCTTTTGAATGGTTTGACACATTTTGGTATTTTGATACTTGAGATTTATTTTACTAAAATCACATAAGTGCGTCGTTTAGTTAATCGATAATTTATTAACTCGTTGTTCGAATTGACAATCTCTTGGACACGCACCTCGACATTTTACGCTTTGTTTGTAAACGAATTACGTCGTATTTACGTTTTCGATTTTTAATTTTCTAATTGAAACATATCCTGTCGAAAATGATCGAATATCTTCGAACCATTCACTGAAGATTGAAAGTTCAGTTTTTCCGAGGGACACAACGTTGATAAAATTGTCAGGAAATAATTAGTATCTTGTGTTACAGCGAATTAATGTCCTGTAATGAAATTTCGCAATTTCGGCACACGAAATGACGCAAGCAATCGAGTGATCGGGAAATTGCAACGACTGTGGAATACTTTCGGCGGCTCGTAATTAAGGGATTCGTAATTGGCTGCGAGGGTGTTTAACACGCGTCGCACGTCCTCGTTTAATCCGTTTAACCTGAAACGCCGTTGTGTGTCAGTCTGCATTTCAAATTAAATTACACTCGAAACTCCAGTACGCGGCGAACCCCTTCGCGAATCCTCTTCGGACCCCCGTCGTGTCCTCGTGCGCCACCGCAGTGAAAAAATAGGGTTGCCGGAAAAATTGAGAAACGCAAGTGATCGACGTTTGCGATGTGTCGGTGCGAAACTCGTGGCAAGCGCCTGGATCGAATTGTTTCTCGTTATCTTTTTCATTATTTTCGAAACTCGGTCTGATTGAAAGCTCTCGTGAATGATACAAATTGATAGGTCGTACGAGCACGTTGGTGTTCGTGATACTTTCGATGGGAACAGGGACGAAGTAAAGAGTTAAAAGACTGATCAATTTTCCCTCGTTGTCGCGTCAAACTTTTTATCATTGTCCTATCAAACATTTTTCCCGTTCTTTCGTTCAATTTCCTTGCGTTAATAGGACGACGTAACGGAAAATAAAAAGCGTTTCTCCGAGCGCAAAGGCAGACGCGTGTGGTGAATGTGTTTTAATTTTCACAAATTATTATCCTTAAACGAAACACGTATCGGTGGGATCGTGAATCGCTGGTAACGAAGGCAATTCCACGGTATTACAGCGTTGAACCCTTTCCACAAACGAAGCCAACCGGAGCAAAACCTTCGCACTTGAATAGGAAAGCCTCTTGTTGGGAAATTCTAGCGCGATGCAGAAACACTCGGTTAAATTACCGTCGTTTCAGCGTAACTGCGAAACCTGTTCCGGCACCAATTTGAAAGAAAAAAAAAGAAGAAGAACGCGAACTTTGCGAAGCGTATGCTTGTAACAAATACTTCATATATTACAGATTTTATCCGAGATAATCGCGAACGATTAGCTACAAAGGAATACATTTAGTTGCTTGGCTATATCGCACGTTCTCCACCTGGTAAGACACTTTGATCGATGCTGATCGATTGCACTGGATTTTTACAATCATCGACTTTCCCGTCCAACGTTTTTCTACGATTCGTCAAACGTCTAATTCGCGTCACTGGAAATGAGACCGATTCCGTTTGGGTTCGCGACCCTTCTGTACTTTTTACAGGGTATTTAGGGGAATCGTGGGATTATTCGGGGCGACAGAATCGGATAAAAGGTGGGAGAAGTTTAATCGACGCCTGCCTTGATTTATTACGACACGAGCTAGCGTGATTGCGATCGTTTAACGTTCGAGTATCGTTTAGTGATTATTTATGGATTGCAACGTGGCCACGGGGTGTGCGTTGAGATTCAGACTATTAGGAAACTCAGATTCATACGATTTTTTTAGATTCATTAACTCGTTGACCGACGAATTTCTTGCAGAATGAAAGAACACGCTGACAAAAGTATCGGAAACTTTCTATCGATATACGCGTTTCCCGCATCTCTCATTTCATATTGTTCGTTTCGTTTCTCAATTCTCTGAATCGTGTCCGACATGCACGATTCGATATTAGCGACAATTCTGCCCTTTCAAATGCGACGTAATTATATAATTCTAACGTAATTATATAATAATGAAATTCCAAGTACGAATATATCATTAGGTAGTCCGGAAAGTGTCTTTCTTTTACAAATACGCGTTTTACAACAACTTATCTTTATACAAACATCAAACCTATTCTGTCAAACGTTGTGATTTTTATCCGGATAAAAGAAAATGGATCATACGTAATTCGACAAAATAATATAAAACAAAAAACATTGTGCGCCTATTATCTCCTTATAAAACGAACGAAACTTTTCGGACCACGTAATCCGATGTATAACGAGCTCCTTGATATTCTATTCTTGGGAATAACATCTAAAAGTATCATAAACGTAACATCAGCCTGAATACGCACAACATATAAACCATGCACGGTATAATTTCTCAAACGTCTGACGCGTTTCGCGACGTTAATTCCACTTCATTGCTTAATCTCGGTCCCCATGGTTCCTTTCGACCACCGTAAAACCTCGCGTCGGCCAATTCCAACACGAGCACGAAGAACGACTGGACAAAGTCACGATTCGCTGGCGGGCGACGCGACGCCGCGAATATGGAAATCTCTGGCCCTTAAGCCGCAATTCCGAGGGTGTAAATCCTACCTGATCGTCATACAATACACTCTAATTCGGTATTATACCGACACCACGCAGGGTGCAGAACGAACGGGTTCACCGGTTATCTCAATTTGCAGCCAATGCTCGCCCCAACCTTTATTCGCTGCTCGTTTAATCGTTCCTCCGACTTTTTTTTCTATCCGTCTACTGTTACACACTTCCTTTTTCCTCTTTTTTACTCTCTCGTTTTTCTTGCGCAGAACGCTTCCTCGTATCTGCGCCACTTTTAATTGTCCTCTTTGTTTCCGCGACGATTATCGTCGTCGAGCTATGAACGAAATAAGCGAATATCGTAGCCCTGGCTTCCCGCGGGGATACCAGGAACGCTCGTAATGATTCCATTACGAGAATCGTAAAATGGCAATTACGAGTGAGAAGCGCGTACGGGTGGGTAGAAAGGTGGTTTCGGCTTTCTGAAGCGAATAATTTCTTTCGTTAATACGCGTTGCTAGTATCTAAGCGAGAGAAACGGTCGTTGCAACGATACTGATAACAAGGTTTCAATCAATCGAAGCGGTACAAGCGGAAAGGGGGTGATTCTACGCGAAAAAAAGAATCGGAAATATAGAATAAAAATTTTCGTTCGAGGCTTTGTTTTCGAGAAAATCGACTTTGAATTTTCGCTCGGTACGCGTGCACTTTATCGCGTCTCGTTATAACGGATCTCACTGTAGATCGTTGTCTCGATTGACGTTACCTTTTTAATTTTTAAATTTTTGAATTTTTAAATTTTTAAATTTTTGAATTTTTAAATTTTTGAATTTTTAAATTTTTGAATTTTTAAATTTTTATTCTATATTTTCGACTTCTTTTTTCGCGTAGAATCACCCCCTTTCCAGTCAGTTACCAACCACCCTGTATATGTCGGAGATATAGGGACATAGGATCTTTCGTTTGGAATTTTGGGAAGATCCCCGATACTTTGGTCTAAACTGTTCATTATAGCTGTACTTAAATAATAGAACTTAGAAGTAGTCGTTGTGATAGAATCTGATTATGTTTGCCCGAGGTTTGTGACAATGGGCTTGGGGTCAAGGTGACACAACTGGTCGCCAAACGTAACCACGGTCACGGGACGAACGTTTTTACTTAACAGTAGAAATACCAATATCGAGGGACACGCGCTGTATTAACAAACAAGCCCCGGGGCAGGATCAATGACGGCTCTACGCGGGTCTGCCTAGTAACGGCGCCTGGAATTTTTATTGATAACCCCGGTCAATACGCAATTGACAAACGCGATCGTGTCAGTATTTTATTCTTATGATCACCTTGAAGAATTTACACACAACGTCTGGTCAATCAGTCAGAAAGATACCGTGCGTCACAGCTAACGTCACTTTGAGTTTCAAAACATATTCGATTGTACAAAGAGTTATCCCGTTGACCATGGATTCGTTCGAATCTAAGAACATTGTCTTTACTTTAAGAGTGTCTAATAATCACGTTAAATCGTTAAACCCTGTTAAATCAACACTTGTACATATAATTGAAAATATAAACCTCATTGAACAACTACGATGGCTTGTCCTAATGAAGATACGCAACGCGCCCCTAAAACTAGCGCCAGCCCGACAAACCCGACATATAAATATCTGTAGAAGACTTGTATAGAGGATGTTTGTTCGTGAGATTTATTAGATGTTATTGCTTGTTGTCGAAACCATCGAATATATTTAAAATAATAAATAAATATACAGACGATATTCGCTCGTACAGTGTATAAATCGCGTTATAAAATTGCTAATTAATACTCGATAAATGCTCGCTAGATACTCGTCGATAACTCGGTAGATAACTCTTGATAATTCGTAGATAACTCATCGATACTGAACTCTTTTCGATTGCATCCATTTATTTATACTGGTCGGGAGTAGTCGGAAAATTCAAATTTGTCTTCGCTCGATGGTTGCACATAGCGGCGATATTGTTTTACCCGGAGTTTATTTATTCTTACATTACATGTATCCTAACGATCTTGATACTCCGAGGCAAAACGACAACGTGATTTGAATTGTATAATATGTGTCATTGAAGTGGACGTGCAAGCGTCTTTATCGTCACCATTTTTCAAAGTCTCACGACCAACTACACGAAAGAAAATGTCTGAAAATGTCATATGTCAATGAAAAATGTCTCGAGTTAAGGTTCGACAACAGCTGTAGGGGGAAACTCGTATGTCATTTTATTTAACAAAGGGGGACGAGTTGGGCTATTTGGGCTCTTATTGGTCTTGCAAAATTCGTAGAACGATAAAAATGATAACCCAGCTTGATGTATCGTTAAATGATATTGATGGTACGCGGTCTGAGAAAGTTCGCTCTTGAAACGCGTAGGTGTTGACGGAAATGTTAACCGATTAACTTTATGTTTCAGAGCGAGGAGTCGCTTTCCTCGGAAGGGTCGGCCACCTCGGGTGGATCTTCGAGCTCGACGGAAGATTCTGGCAGCGAGGTCGCGTGCGACATCACTCTGATCGAGAGGCTTATACGCTCGCATCCGATTTGGTTCCTTCCTGGCATCCAAAGAGCCGGCGCTTTCCACTTGTTGCAAGGCAAAGAGGAAGGGGTGAGTGCACTTAAACGAATCGATTAGCCGTAAGAAAATTGCAAGCTGGGTAAAGTCTGCCTTGTCTTTATCTCTCGTTTTGTATTTCTCTCTTGTTGACCGACCAGGAAGTTTTCCACCGAAGGTACACGGGCGTTCCGAGCAGGGGGTTAAAAGCGTAGCGTCGTGGAAAGCTCTCGAGTGCTGCTGCACCAACCTCTTAGAGTTTCCGATGCGAGAGAATTTCATTTATCGCCCCGTTGGAAAGCTGTTTCTTCGATGAAAACTATCGCATTATCGTACTCGGCTTTTCCTATCGATCTTCCTTGCTACGAGTATTTTTAATCGGTCGTGAAGGTTTTGCTAGGACGTGTGATGGAGATTTAAAAAATTCAAGTAGCTTTAACTCTGCTGTTCTCCTCGCTTCTTCTTCGCTTTGTATCTTCTCGTGTATCATCTTTTTTTTTCAGCTATTCGTTCAGTAAAAAAGCGTGGAATACACAAAAATGAAAATTACGAGAATTACAGCGAGTGATAAAATATTTAATAACTATTATATTCTATACTAACTCGTCTGATTTTTTTGCTATTCGATAACTAGTATATTCTAATAACGTCTATCAAAATGTAACGTACGTTCCAAATTGCATAGACGCGAGAAGTACAGCAGCGTTAAAATCAGCCAGATCTATAGAAGGCTAAACTGGTTTCACGCGGCGACACGTGTATCGCTGTACGCGTATGATAGACACCCAATATACAGTACACGTGTATGCCAATGAATCCTTTCGCACGACACACGCCGATTTTCAAAAGATACAGCATCGCGGTACTGATTTCGTCGTCTGCTGGTTTCCCAACAACTTCAGCCGCCGGCGATAATTTTGCCAGATGAAAGAGCGATCGACACAAGTGATCCACGCAGGAACTAGACGAGACCAGCGATGCGTAGCTCGCGATACGTGAAACCGGCCTTGGTGCTTCCCCTTTTCGCTTTTAAAATCAATATTTTCGAAAATTCAATATTTTCAAGTTTAGTCGCCGATCTATCTTCGCCATACTGCAATGAACAAGTTTACGAAAAATGTATAACTCGCGTTGTCGATGATGCATTTACGTAACAAGAGACAACGGCGAAGAGGGAAGCATCGCGTACAACGAACAGCGAGTGAAGAAGCTGTTCAAGTAGCCACGAAGGGAGAGTGCCGCCATTAAATCAGCTGCGGACGAAACAAAGAGTATGAAATATCTCGCGAGCGATTGTTCGACCGGCGTTTTTTTGTTTACTGGAAAAAGTACTGCCTCGGGCCTGCAGGCTTTTCCGACGCTTTGATCGGTCACTGATTCCGCCAATATTTTTCGTCGTCTCGCATTGTTCGACCATGGGAATGAATGGCGGCTTAGGATCTGTTCGTTTTATTTACGAGGAGAATTTATGCCAGAGTATCTCCTCGCTTTAACGTTGTTCCTTGATGATCTATAACGCTTAATAAAAGCGGGATTTTTTCCTTTCAATGCTATTTGATAATGGAAACAGCGATGGCAGAGGAAGGTTAGGGGAATTTAAAATATATATACTCGTTTTCTTTTCTCGCTGCTCCGACATTCGTAACGCTCTTTTACGGATAGTTTCACCGAAGAACGATTTACGTAGAGATTTCAATATTTTTGAAAGTTATTTATTACTTGTGTTTGTTAAACGAAAGACGTCAAATTTTGCAATTTTTCGATTTCTCAAAATCGTAGATTTTCCTGTGATAAGCGAGCTTGTTAAAACAACGAAAAGAGGTTACGGTTCGGCTTATCTAAGAGAATCGCGTATATCCAAATTTTCGAGCGTCGAAATTTCTCATCTTTGAAAGTCGCAAGACGCGAGTCACTTGTTTCTCCCACAACTTTTTCTTTACGCTTCACGGGCATCATCCTTTGCACATTCGATCTTCTATTTTCTAAAATTCCGACACACAAGAAAATATCTTGTTCCGTTCAAATCCTAGGACATGGAACTCGTTTCTCGCTCCTTTTCAATCCTGCAGCCATTAAAGTACCTCTCCTTTATAAGCCACCTTATTAAATCCTTTCCACCTCGCTCCAACACCAATTTCCCAATTTCATTCGAACTGTCTACCCAATAAAACACACGGGGGTGTAATTAACAACCCTTGTACGGGGTAATAAGGATGCTGGCGTAGATGGTCGCCAGATCAGCCGTGGCCAAAGTGTCTGCGAATGCATCGACCGTTTGGCAAGCACCGTTGCAGCCGGCTCGGCTTAATATGCGGTAAATGCAAACGGCAGACGTTGCCTCGACGAAATACGACTGCCTAAGCTGCTGGCAACGTTCCAACCCGTGGTCTGCCAGAAAATACGCATAACAAGTGGCGTTGTTAGCGTGGTTCCTCTCGCCAGGGATTTTCCTCCAGTGTTGCCTGCTTTTTGCCCGATTTCAACGTTTGTTCGCGCTGAGAACGCACGTGGCACGAGCATTTGTCGCGTGACAAAGTAGCTGATCTTTTCGAGTACCATACATTATCCGAGTTAGATCGAATAGACGAAGAGGAACACGATGGCTGTGTTAGGCGCGACCTCTTCAACTAGTTCTGACATTTATTCAAGTAGCGGATTTTAGAACTTCGACCGAGTACAGAGATCCGAGATAGAGCCGAGCAAACTATAAAATATAGTGCTACAAATTTGACAATTTGAATATCGTTACACGCGACGCAATTATTGATCCGGTGCTTACAAGTACGTCGAAAGTATATATTTTGCTTTTTTATATTCGATACCAGAAACGCAGGAAGCGTCAAGGATAGAGAATTAATGATCATCTAGGCCGTTCATTCTCGAGTCTTCGTAATTTTGTTACGCTGCCAAAGAATTAATAGAGCGTAGAATTTTGTCGTGATACGTTTTCGTTGAAAGACTGATACTAGAACAACCGGTAACGCATACCTAAACGTACGATATTTTTCACATTTTTTATCATCTGTCCTGTGCTTGCAGTCCGACTACTTTTTAATTAGATATTCCATATACCGGAATCGCGATAAAGTTAGATAATACTAAAACAACGTCGTTAATGCGCATATAACGTCGGCACAGTTTCCCATCGGACGCACCAGCCAGCTGGACTCCCGTTCTTCCGGTTGTGTTAGATAAGAACCGATCAAACTTCTCCATCTACGCAATCCGTAGCCGCTTTCCACTTCTCGGCGAGCAGCATTGTTTCCACGGCGGCTATCTCTGTTGCCCGCCAC
>NT_176429.1:295437-421810 GCF_000188095.3 Bombus impatiens | reverse complement strand
ACAGGAACAATCGCGACGAGCCGTGCATGGGTCTTATCTGACACGCGAAGAAGAATAGAAGTCGAGGCGACTGGGTCCCAAATGGAAAATCGTGTCAATGCCTGGTGTTCGACGTCGCCACGCTGATTTCGTATACGCTTAGATACTCTGCAAGTATAGACTCTTTACTGATTCTTGGAAAATTATCTTCTCTATTAAGATAATAGTTCTTTAATGTTATCCAGCAATATTTATCCAGCTATAGGATTATTTGATTGATTTAAGGAACGTGTTAATTATCAGAGGCATCGATGCGTTTAATTTAGAATTTCTTGCACATTACGAGACGACTAAGAGTGTTATGAAGATACTGGTTCATCAAAGCGAAGAACGCATTGTTAGTTGAACATCTTTTTCATGTTTATGCAAGTATTCGTATTTATTAGAATTTACGAATTCTTTTGGAAAGAATTTATGAATCAATGAATTCTTTTCATTGAAACGAACCCTTAACGCTTCGAGTGTGTCTCTCAAGCACCACCGATGTGCGGCGCTCAAAAAATTCCACACATTACTTAATTATATTTAACACCTTACCGACCGATAGCCGATTAATCGGTTTCTTGTCGCCGGCGGTTACCGACCGATAGACGATTAATCGGTTCCTTGTCGCCGGCGGTTACCGACCGATAGCCGATTAATCGGTTTCTTGTCGCCGGCGGTTACCGACCGATAGCCGATTAATCGGTTTTTTATCGTCGACAATCTTTCTCATTATTTAAGCAGTAATTTGTTATTTAATACTAAGGTATCTTGCTCAGTTGCTTTGTAAGCTTCCACAGTTTTATACCAATTGGAAAAACTTACCTACCGTTCGTGATGAACGAAAAGAATGGTATTGGAGAGTCTAAACCGAAACAGAGCCGGCGTCAGGGAGAATTTGCGCCTCAGCTGCCGGTCGGACGTGCGTATGCCGTTGAACCGTTAACGGTCGGTAAAGTGTTAAAATATAAATATTTTAATGAAGATTATATTATTCCTGAGATGAATAAAGATCGTTTTGAATGACTTTAATATTATTATTTACACGTCGTTGTAGCATTCCAAATGTGACAATTAAAAACTTGCAAGTCCTAGTATGCTGAGAATAAATTGAAGTTGCCGATTGATATTCACAATTAAAATTTAAGGGTTAATCGCTATATAAACAGTTTATCGCCGTACAAAGAGTCGTCCAAACTGCTTCTTTTATAATTTAAACGATAATTTTCCCTCTGACAACTTCCACTTTTTTAACGAGATCGTTAAGATCTCCTATCAGACGTTGGACAGAGATCGCTTAATTGCATCTACCAAAAGTAATAACTTTCGAATTACTTTTGGAGACCGTGTCAAGACGAACGAAAGATCACTCGAGAAAGAGCTGGAGCTGAAGCTGGAACTCGAGACTAGACTAGACTAAACTAGAGGAAGGGGCCAAAGAGGCGAAAGCAGCGAGGTCAAGATCCTCTTGGAATTGTATCAAGATGGAATCGAGGTTTCCTCGTGATAAAGCCTGTATGGAAGCAGGGTCAAGCCTTTCATATCGCTGGCTTTATGCTCAGCGGAACGAGATCAAGAATAGATAAAAACTCGTGAAAAAATTGAGTATCGGGTCAAGATGGAGTAACGACTCGAACGGTGATAAGAATCGCAATGAGGAAAACGGTGAATCGAGACCAGGTCGAGCGTCTCTTTTAACGCAGGATCGATTGGTCCCCGGTGTACTCTCCGCCGGAGAAAGTTTCATGAACCGTTGAATCTAATTAATTTACCTCGCTTTGAGTATGGCGAAACTTGAGACGAGAAGATGGCAATTTCTTTCTGCGTCGACATTTTTCTTTTCCTCGATATTGTTCGGTATTATTAAGTGGTTTACGTATCAAATTAATTTCTTCGCCAGATATTCCCTCTTAGTGGCTGTTTCTTTAAACCGAGATCCAATACAAGCAACGTTTTCTCTTCGTCATATAGATCGAAAGATAATGGAAGCAATATGCTGTTCGGTATTTTATTTTCCATTTGTTTCAATTAGAAAATCAACTATCGTTGCATCGTATCCCGTTGTATTCGTTTATTCGATCGAGGCTTATGGCTGTTACAAACTATTTGTGTATGTTACACGCTTGATACATTCTCTTTTTATCCTAGTTTATTGCTCACAGCTAAATTTCAATTCGCTATCTATCCAAGTATATCTATATTACAATTCGCTATATGGAACTACCTCAAAAGTGAATTGTAATTATTTAAATCGACGGACGATATAACTATCTACAATAATCAAATATTTACGAAAATATCGATATTTTCATCTTAAATACGCCCATTGATTGATCTTAAATACCTGTACACCAAATTAAAGAAGAAGGCTAAAATGAACAATGATCCATAGATCTGCTGCAAGAAACACAGAAAGGCGATAAACAAAGATAACAACCCTTGTTTCGATCGTCGAAGAACGACGAAGAATCGTAGAATCGTCGATCCTTCGACGACATCCAAGAGAACTACCCCGATGGATGTTTCATATTGAAAAGGACAAGTCCCGTGCTCGGTCACTTTCCAGTGATTTCTCCAGTAGCTAGCGGTATTTTTTCCACCTCTGTTTTTCGTTGAATAATGGAAAAGTGCGGGGGCTTGGCGCGGAACTTGTAATCAGCGGGGGTGGAACGGCAGCGAACGAGCCGTGCCATTGTGGCGGCATTGTTTTCCCACTGACTCATTGTTTTCTAGCTTTGTTAATCGTCCCCCGGCTACCCCCGCGGCCGCGGGCGAATAGCACAGGACCGAAAAACAATACGGCTCGCAATTACTTCTCCATAGACGAGACACCGCCACCCCCGACGTGTTGAAACGCGGATCGTGATTGCACGAAACGGCACAACAACGCAGAGTGGAGAGGGATCCGAGTTGAAATTATCGCGACTGGCGGTGATGGATACAACTGTCGAGTATATGATTGAGAATGGAATGAGCGCTAAAGTTTCAGAAAAAAGCAAAGAATCGATATTTGAAAGTATTTCGCTCTTTTTTTTTGTGGGATCTCTGAGGCTAGTTTTATTTTGAGATAGAAGATCGTAACGATATGAAGATTGAAAATTCTTTGGAAATTAATTTGACAACTGGTAACTAGATCTTAGATGTGGATCGATTTGATCTGCGAAAGAAACAATAGGAATTTTGCCAGCGAGTTATAAAATATTTTTGAAAATCCATCGTTGGAAGAATTTCTTCAATTTCGTCTCAATTTTATTCGTGGTAACGCACCTTCTTTAGAACATTAAGAATCTTTTCTTCGACTGAAACTAGGAAGAGCTGGAGACGCGGGGAATTCGAGAACCGTATAGGAATTAAAAATACCCGAACCAAGAAATCAAACCTGCAGCTTCACCCAGATTCCATTTCCCCCGAAAACAGGGAAGAAAAGGAAAGAGGAAGAAAGGAGAAGAAAAGAAACGAAAAGGAAGGGAAAAGCACGGATTCTAAGATTAAAACAAACCGTGCCTCTGTGGGGGAGTTTTTTGTTCAACCGAAAAAGGAAAGAAAATGAGCAGAGATGGAAACGGGTCGAGCATAAAGAAGCTCTTCCTGTCTTTCTTATCCGCTTTGTCCTCTCTTGCTCTTCCAAACGCGTCAGTCGCGAGAAGTCGACGTTCTATCGACGCGGACGTAGATTTCCGGCTGGAAATGTCGCGGAATTATGCAAGGTGTTTTGTCTGTCGCGGCACTACGCGGTGTCTCGCCTCGGTTTCCTTTTTCTCTCGAGCAAAAGCAGTTATTCTTTCCCCGAGACACGAGGATTTGGCTGCTTGCAGGAAATTTATGGAGCGTAATAGGAATGAGGAAACCGCTGGATAATAATAAGTGTCTCTCGCCTTTTGTGTTCTTCCTTTTTGTCTCAACTGTATTTCCGTGGAAAGAAAGGTTTAAGTATGATAGAAAGAGAGGAAATGGAGCGACAAGAAGAGTATCGTTATTTTCGAGCAGGATTGCAATTTTCTTTTAACCCTTAAAATCTAAAAACCAACGAGGATGTACTTATCGTATTTTTGTCTCGTGAGATAGTTATTTATAACTTTTCATTCGCGATGATTCTAAGTAACGTAAGAATGTCATTAATTCGAGATGATAATATGATAAGCAAATGTGCATCCAGTACGCGCGTTAAGAACGAGTACCTGACTATTAGATTATCTTCGTAGGTTTTCTTCTGTGACAGACTTTACGACTCAAGGAATTTGTATTATCGAAGATTCAACAACTTTCAGCGATTTAATTTTCTGTTATTTCTGTCACTAAACGTGTTTGAGTTTGAAGAACCCGTGTTTGTTAAAGTCCAAGGTTTCCCGTGATTAAATATACGTCTCTCTGGAAATAGAATGTAAGCGGATTATTTGCGAGAAAATAAGTTTCCTAGGTTACGGTCAGTTTCTTCTGCGTACCATTATTTTCACAATTTCTAACTTTTCATCGTTACGTTTGCTATTTCCTTCCGCTATATCAATTTGTCGACAAAAGAATAGATAATATTTGCAAAATTATAAACGCAAGAAATATATTTTTAAAAATAACGCGTAATATACAAATCGTAAAAAAACAGTACCTTTTGACCACTAAAAAACTTCTTCGAATAAATAATAAATACTCGACGTTCTTATAATTCGTAGATCAGCGAAATCCTGAAATTTCACCTAAATCGTTGAATAATTTGTATAATTCCGATCTCCTCTTGATGTTTCCAGAACTTCGTAGTCCGCCAGTCAAGTCAGAGCGACACGATGGCCCTGTCCGTGCGGCTGCCACCAGGAAAGGGACCGTACATCGAGCACTACCTGATCCAAGCCAACAAGGGGAAGCTGAGCTTGGAGACCAGCGAGAACAGGTTCGACAACATCCCCTCGCTGATCGCCCACTATTCTCAGTGTTGGTGAGTGGCCTCTCTTCGTGTTCGCCTTCTACTCGACCGGATACCATCTACTACTCTACTACCTGCGCTATCACAACTTCCTTTTCTCGCCATTTATTTACCACGATCTCCTTCTCGTCTACTATGAAAATTCTACTTGATCGAATCTTCCCATCTCTGTAAAGACTTTTCCTCTTTCGAGGTTGCGAGGCAGCATGTTTTTATAGTTGTTTCATTGTCATTGAAAAATGATATTGAAATTTTATACGATTATAGATAAGAACCGATTATAGAGAGATAAGAGAGTATAGATAAATGATAGGAATATTATATATACTCTGTTGGTCAAAAGTATCACGGCACTCGGTTGAATTAGCTCGTACTTCAGTCGTTGAAGGATTCTAACAAATTTTAATTTATTTAGTCTTTTACGTTGTAAGGTATATAGGATGTAACAAAATAAGTATAGACAAATGATAGGAATATTATATATACGCTGTTGGTCAAAAGTATCACGGCACTCGATTGAATTAGCTCGTACTTTACTCGTTGAAGGATTCTAACAAATTTTAATTTATTTAATCTTTTACGTTGTAAGCTATATAGGATGTAAGTGAAGTAACAAATTGAGTATAGATAAATGATATAAATATTATATATACGCTGTTGATCAAAAGTATCACAGCACTCGGTTGAATTAGCTCGTACTTTACTCTTTGCAAATTTTAGTTTATTCAGTCTTTTACGTTGTAAGGTATGTAGGATGTAAGTGAAGTAACAAATCGATGATAAAGTAACTAGAAAAGGCCGGAGAACACTGCGTGACAAAGTACGTGAAACTACAAAGAGAATATGCGTGAGAAGATATCATAAAAGGCAAATTATCGAACGTTAGATACGATAGTTGCTGCTAAACGGAGTAAAAGTGAAATTTCCAACGTGCATGTTCCAGCAGATAATGGAAAGCAAGGAAGTTCAATGTAACGTTTTCTTCGCCTACTTTATTTCCTCTCGTCTAATTACCTGCGACCGATAGTTTAACTTTTCTCAGAAACTTCGTTCTCTTCTCGGTGAAACTATACAGCGCCGTACATAAATGAATGAAAAATTAGATTAGAATTGTACATTCGTCCCTGCGATACATTGATCGCGCCACCTTTACCTTGAACTCATGGAAAAGCAACAATATGGATGAAAATAGGTTTGCTTGTATTATTCGTAATTCACCAGGTTCTTCTAACATACAAATAATATTAAGACATATATATATATATATATATATGTCAAGTTATCATTGGGATTAGGGGCGTTTAACGAATCTTCATTTGGATTAGCTATTGTTATTATACAATATAGATAATAGTTAATGGTACAAATATGATTATCACAGAATTTGACAATTAACCGTGGCGATTAGATACTCGAAATGTTAATGACAATAATCTTAGGTTCAATAACGAATACACAGTCAACGGGATAGCAAATGCGTTTTCTTCCAAAGTCCAAGTCGACCTGAACTTGTTTGTTCACAATTCAAGTGTAGCTCAACTTATCCACAGTACAAGTGGAACTATACTCCAACTACTATACAACTACTCCATACCTCTGTTAGGTAAAAACGTCCATCCCGTGACCGTGGCTACGTTTAGCGACCAGATGTGTCACTTCGAGCCCAAGCCACGAGTCTCGGGCATACATAAACGGATTAAATCATAAACAACTACTTCTAAGCTTTATTATTTAAGTACAACTATGATAAAAATTCTTAGACTAAAGTATTGCGGATTTTCCCAAAAATTCCAAAAGAAAGCTCCTGATGTTCTTTCATCTCCGACATATATATTCTTCGCATCACAAAGTTTCAAACGAAATAATAGTATCCCAGAGGTTTTAGTATCTTCCTGACGATCTTGTATTTTTCGGATTTGCTTCGGTTCTCCCTAATAAATAAGTTTATTTATGGTCGTTTAATCGTCTCTTTGATCGGATCTCCTGATGATTCTGCACAGGATGTGTGCACGTAAAGACCATCCACAAACGATAGCGACCAAAATGGGATCACAAGACCGAGTCCACGTTCCACCGAAACAGAATCCAAAAGAAAGATCGTAACGATGATTAGCCAGCAAATGTAGTCGGTGGCGATCGGTAGCGTTGCATAATTTATCGAATTCCTCGAGTATGCGAGTGCAGGCAGACTCGATACGCGAGGTGAAAGTCGCAGCCGGATCGTGTTCAGAGATAATTTAGGCGGCTAATGGGAGCTCTGGAAAGCCAGGTTCGCACTGTTAGCGTCGTAAGCCCCGGTTTTCGTGATAATCAACGCGCCGTTTTTCCTTTTAACGATCCCGATTAATGATTCATGAGCGTTCCAGCTGTTTACCTCCTATCGTTCCGCCGATCCGATCCGATAACACGGTAATCGTACCGAGCTGCCCATTTTTGCTTGCTTCTACATTTTTCCCCTGTTTCTTGTTTCGTTTCAAGTCTGGCGCGATGATTAGAGGGTGGCAGCGACGTTTTGTAAACGAACCGCGCGTATAATAACTGTCATTAGATCGTTGATTGTTCAATTTGCGTTTACTAGGTCGGTCAGACTGGTTAATTGCTAGATTATGGTCGCTTGTGGTAGCCACTCGAATCTTGAATGCGAGCACAGTCGTGGTGAAATTATATGTACACCTGCACGTGTGATGGATTCAGTGCATTTAATGGTCCAATCGGTAGATACGTGTTTGATCCTGTGATATACCGCTTTGAGATTTCTGGATTTGCAAATTCAGATTGGTCAATTTTCAAACGTAGCAATTGTCCAAGTTAACCTTCTCCGACTGTTTCGACCACTCGCGAGGAAGCACGTCAACGGAAGTCGTAAATTCCCGTTACGATTAGACGGTCGACGACACGAAATGATCGATCCCCTATTTCGGTTAGGATAATAGAGGTGGTTGAATTAAACATGACACTGATATAACAAGTTACACATTACAGTTTATTCCAACAACTTTGTAAAGAAGATAGTTACGCTGGTGCGTATGTATAAGTTAAGTAGGTGACTGATCTAAGGGTGGAAACCCGGTCAAGAGATGTTGACTGTTCCAAAGATGGAAAATCAGTGAAGTTCAGTGACGATGCTATGGCAGAGGAAAGCTAGTGATGGGTGTGTCTAGCGCACGAGACCATCGGACTTATTGATGACAATTTTGGCTAGGAAAGTGAGGGCAATAGGCATTGCTTCTGATTGGATAATAAGAAGGTTGGCGGACTAGGAAGGGTCTTAGCCATCCCCGAGAAAATACTTTAACTATGAAAATGCCAAGATTTATGGTGAGTCCTTAAGACTGTTGAAGACTATACAATAAGGGTGTGCAGACATCTGGCTGCCACCTTGCACGCGGCGTGGAGCCTGATTTGTGTAGAGTCATCGGACGTAACAGGTTCGATCAGGTTTGATCCTGCGATATACCGTTTTCAGATTTCTAGATTTGCAAATTCAGATTGATCAATTTTCAAACGTAGCACTTGTCAAAGTTAACTTTCTCTGACAATAGTCCATTCCAAGAGTGTAAGAACCTACGTGAATGACCCGTGAATGTTTTTATTGCACATAATCTTTATTCGAAAATACAATATATCTGTAGTATTTATTTTGTTAACGATACATACGAACACACACACACACACACACATATATATATTTTTTTAAATGTACCGGTATACCTATTTATTCGGTATTTCAAAATATATATTTCAATTAAAATCATTCAGTCAAAACCAACTTCAATCTACTAAATTATGCAATAAAAAAGAATGAAAGGGATTGGCAATTATTAGGGTTAATTGATGCGCACTTCCAAGTACCTCCCGTTATATCAAAATCTTTTCCTCGACTCCACCGTGTTGTACGATTAACGAATCATTTATATTACCGTCTCGATTAGCTTCGAACGAGCCTCTCGACCGCTAATTCGCTCTGATTTATCTGTTTCCCTTGGTCGGAGCAGTGACGAATTGCCGGTCCAATTGACACTGCCAAGGGCGATGCGCGAGGCCAAGAATAGGCAGCAGCTCTCCTCCCTGGCGCTTCTGGGTCAGGAATTCTGGAGATACCCGATGGCGAATCCGAAACCACCGGAGAGCAGCAGCAGCAACACGTCTAGCTTAAGCAGTTTCCGGGGTGGTAAGTCGGAGTAGAAAGTTTCATTGGCTTCTTTTTACTTCATTTTTATGTCTCAACTTAACTGGATCTTTTAATTTGCTTATGGGAGGAAATTATAATTGTATGTAGTTTTTCGTTCTGCTAAGAGAAATAAGAATTAATAGCTTCTTTTTTATCGAGTGCCTTTTTTCTTACACCGGAATGAGTATTTGGTATTGTTTATTTCAGGTAACAATAATTTGAATAACAACAATAACAATATTCATACGCCGACGACGGAGAGTATCGTGTTGAATTTGGCGCCAATCTCGTCGCATGATACCCGTGAGTGACTGAATATACAATCGAATTACCAAATTAGAAGTTTGCTTTAATAACAACCTTTCGTTTACGTCAGCATACTAATATACGAAAACAATGACAATATTAACACACAACAATAAAGACAAATTTCACGACTTCACCAAATCGAACGCCAAACCAAGAAACCTACCCACCTACAATCCTCATCCAGCCATAACTTTCCTTCTGCCTCTTACTCAATGAACCTTCGGGGACCAGAATCTCCAGAGAACAAAAATAAAAACTATTCACGCACCAAAAATAATCCCGCATCGCCTTATTTTCGTATGCAGGAAGCTCGTCGCCTACAGGCGCCTTGACGACAACCACATTCGCGTCGTCGTTGCCTCGACAGCCTCGTCCAACGCCACCAAACACCTTGAATTTGACAACCTTCAACGAGCCTTTGGACCTAAAGAAAGAGAAGATCTCACCAGGGGACAAACTGTCTCAGAAATTAATCTCTCCTAATCTGGTGCAGAGCGTTCGTTGCCCTTCACCCGTGGTTCACAACGTGGAAAGTAACGTGCTGAGTCCTGTCCAGGACACCAAAGTCAGCTTCGAGTCGAAAACCATGGCAGAGACTTCGAAATCGACGATGGTCGAACTGTCCAGGACCAGATTCTCCTCTGTCAGCACTTCCATGATGAATTTCCATCAAAACGTGTCGACGTTCAATAATCTGTCCTGCACCACGTCCCCTGTACTACCTGAGATAAGAAATATCATAGCGGAGAATCATTCTGTGGGACAGAACGTGAAAACGCCACCTCCGCCGCCTCCGAGATGGGCGAAACCAGCGATTGGCCCGAATCAGAATAATTTCAGCGTTACTACCACCGTGACGTTCAATGTCAATCACTCGAACGATGTCGGTAGCTCTCAGGTAATTATTTGAGAATAGTTTGGAAGATTAGAGATTGGAAGTTTGGTATTAGGGTTGACGATGATGATGGATCCGATGAGATCGCGGCTTAGAAGACGGGATGATTTAATATCTGTGATTAAATTAGGAAATTGTTATTCGTCAATTGTGTTATAGAATGTTTGGCGATTTATCTTAACACTTAGCCAACCGCGCGCGCAGAACGAGCTATACGCTTCTCATCGCACTGGACAAGCCAATCTATACGCTGTCCACTGTGCATTTTTCCAAGCAACGAGGACTAATATTCACTACTTGAAAAACAAAGAAGTCTAAAAATTATTTAACTGGTCAATTATATTTTGCGGTAATGATTTTGTTATTCACATATTATTTATGCAAAATATTAAATTAAAAGTATACAAAAATATAGGTAAAATTCAAAACATTAAAGATGACTAAAGATAAATAGCGTGAAATTAAACATTCATAATGCATTTTAATATTTTTTTACAGCGTGGTATCGTTCGATTATAACTTTATTTAGTCATAACTGACAGTGTAACCTTTTAATTAATTTTAACACCATTAAATTGGTGTATTTTATTACATACTGTACTTCATAGAAGCAGAAAAAGTGTCGCAATTGATTGGGAACAATTCCAGGTAAACAATAACTGATAATAACAACGACAAAGAAGGAAAACGCGTTGTTAAAGTCAAACAGAGAGATCTCCCGGTTCGGTCACGCAACGATGTGCTTCACAGAGGGGAGATCTCCCCGTTCGGTTGGCTAAGTGTTAAATATGTGTTTTATTTTCCTTACCTACGGTGCAATCAATTTCTCTATTAACTCTGTATTCTTTATTCGCTGTTAATTCACAAAATTCTAGAAATATTGCTGCTCCATCGATTCTCTACACTCTGTTCAAAATCCACTGATTTCCAATCGAACGATAATAAAATTAAATCACTGACTCTTTGTCTTTCTCTTTCAGAACACCCCATCGGACCCCAACACTTCTCTATTGAGCCCACAGAGCGCCACGTCGAACAAATCTCTGACCTCAAACTTCTCCGTGAAGTCACCCTTGTCTCCGACGACGCCGATACTCTCCCCAATGTCAAAACTAGTCCCAAACACAGGCGTCAAGACGCCCAACGTTCTTTCACCAACTACGCCATCCAGTACGAGCAAATCGAAACGAAGACGAGACCGAGAAGCTCGAAAGAACTCGCAACACTACCAAGAATCTGACATTTTGGAGTCGTACTATCGAAGTTCACCTGGAGATAAGATTTCGGACTACGAGGATATTTGGAATACTACCGATCAGTCGAACCATTCCACGTGGTCTCCCAACGACAAACTGGCCAGGAATGATGGACCAGCGAACCCTCAGGACCGACTGAGGAACTCGAACGATCGACTGATGGTCCCAGACAGAGTTGCAAATGCAAATTCCGAGAGAAATTTCAACGAACGACTACCAACGAGCGAGCAGTTGATAGTGAGGAACGACAGGATGATCGTGAGAAACGACAAGTCGATTGGTAATGAGAAATTGAGTTACAAGGAGATGACCAGTCCCGAGTTTAGCAGCTTTAAGCCTGCTCAGGAGGTGAAGCCTGTGGAGCAGAGCAATGGATCGCCGGAAGAAACAGGAATGGGCAGGAGACCTGATCTGTTATCTCGAGTCTGTGAGTATTTAGTGCAGAATCGGGTTTATTTGGCAGAATTTATATATCGTAGTATTATATAATATTTGTACATTACAATAATTGGTAGGTGAAACAAATTTCTGTTTGAATTCATCGAATTTAAGAATGTAAAAGTGCATAAAAATCTGTAGTTTCGAAATTGGATATATCAATAAATAAGAAGCAAATTATTCAGCGACCTTCGCTTATCCACTGCCACTAATTCAAAATTATCGTATACCAAGCAGGTAGCGCGAATTCCTTGAACAGTCCCAGCACAGTGACACCTCCCAGGAACAAATTAGGCTTAATGCTGGCCAAATCAGAGAGCAACAGCCCCCTGACACCAGAGTCGAAGCAGGGTAGTCCGTTTTACGCGGAGCCAGCGGACGCTATCGCGCAGAGCGCGGCGATAATACCAAGAAGACGACCTAGGAACAACCCAGCAACGAATAAATATCGACACAGCGAACCAGGGTGGCTACAAACCCCAGTAGGTGCAAATTCTAATCAGCTGCATCCGATCGACTGGGAGGAATCGGAAGAAACGGAAGATAAGACGCCTCTGATCTCGTCTTCCGTGGATAATCTGGCCAAGAGACTCGGCACCAAAGAGACGAAAAAGATTCCACGTGCCAAGCCAGTACAACCACCAAAGATCAGGACCAAGGTGTTCAACGACACTTCCTGGGCCGTGGACTCCAGCTGGGAATTTATTGGTGTGATACGATTTCTTATTCGTTATATATTTCGTTATTTATGATTTTGTGAAAAGCGACGATCTCTGTAGTTGAAGACCTATCGTTAAATTATCGCTTCGTTGATCTTTTAAATAATTTTGAGGTGAACGAGGAAAAAGATCGTATCGAAAGACACGAGCGAAGAATCTAACACCTTGTTGAAGTCGTAGTGCACACATACACGATTTCTTTTCGAATCAGCAAACCCGACATCGTGTCGTTACATCAAACACATCGATAATACATCGTAATATAGCAACCAACAAGCAACTTGAAACGAAAGATACGATCGAATCTCTTGTCCAATCTTTACATAACATCAGCAAATCATGTCGCGATGAATCTAACGATTCGCATAATCTAATCTCTATTTGAGAAAGTTTAAACAAGCTTCCGATAAATCAGCACGTTCTCTTCTGTTATATAAGAATTGTATTCTGTTCGAATAGTCAACCAAATGCACGCATGTAGATGCGCAAGCTGTGCGCGAAATTCATTGAAAAATCGATTTTCTTCCTTTGTAAACGATGAATATAGAGGATAGGTCGATAGGGGCAACGATAACGACATTTGATAATATTTGTTCAGGCAACGAAGGGGACGACTGCGATCCGGACTACGACTGTGACGCGGATTACGAGGGCGACAACGTGGCCAGAAAGTTTCCGGACGAGGAGTGTGACAGGGACGTTGTTGGGAACACTTTGACCGTTCAGAGTATCATCCTCCAACGGTAAGTTCCCAGCTGACATCATTCACAATTTGCCACTATTTCTTATTATTTACAGTCATCAATGGTGTCTATAACGAATCAAACAAAGCTGTTTAAATTTGGACGAGGGAAACATATTTCTTACATCTAAGGGACTGCTGCTATAAGGAGATAAAAGTCCATTTTCCAACAATTTGCGTCGATCAATAAAAGCCAATTAAAAGTCTAGCCAATTCGAATCACTTTACGAGTGTTAAAGAAAAAATATTAATTACTAGACTGCGAATGTTTATTCGATTTTATATTTTTATGAACACAATGAAAGAAATGGAATTTACTTTAATAGAAATCTACTAAACATCATACTGAGTGGTCTACGCTTTAAATATTACACGTATCTTTGCATATTGTACGCACTCTGTAGATTTTTGGAATCTTAAATTTCCCAAAAACGCAGAAACACTCGCAGTCTATTAATTAACAGTTTTAGCAATAAACTTACACGTATCTTTCCATCTTCAAATTTTAGTTAGAGTATTTTTAATAATTTTAAAAGAAATTCACTTCTAACGAAGCCGAGCAATTTTTGGGAAAAGAACTGCAGAAAAATTACCGAATGTTACTGTACTATAAAAATACCTGGAAACGATCAATGACGCGACTGTAAATTGTTTAAAATAATTATCAGTGATTTTTACGTGTGTCCAATAGGTACCCAGAGCTGTTGAAACCGCCAGACACGTCGGAGTCGCTTTACAGCGACAGGAACTCCTCGTACGACAACGTCGAGAAGAGGAACGAAAGAGAGGAGGCTGGAGACACCAGGAAGGACCAAACTTATGACTCTTCCGAGTGGGAGACGCCATTGGAGACGGACGAAAGCGACGTGGAGAGGATGAAGAGGAACAAGAGCTTCAAAGAACGACTGGACCCTCTTCTCTGTAAGTGTACGAGCTTATATTCTCTTTCTTGCTCTAGAAGACAATAGCGAACATTTAAAAACAGATGGAAAAATAAAAGAACTAAAGATAGAGATTTTGAAAATACACCACCGTGAAATTCCGAAGATTATTTTATTCTTTTTTTATAGCATATATAACATATCTTTCAATCTTATTTGTTCGATACAAACTTGATACTCTTCAATCGTCCATAGTACTATTAGTATGTATTAAAGAGTGTTTATTTCGCATAAACAAAGTATGCTAGCCGAACTGGAGCACGCATGTAGAACGTAGAACTGGAACATACGTATAAAACATATTTATACGGCGATTTATCGACAACTGTCAGTATCGGATGACTCATAGTCAAAGATCCATCGAAGTGCATTGCCAATGCATGGCGCAAGTGTATCGGAAATCGCATCCAGAAGGTCACGAGTCGTGGATGACACAGTCGTGACCGATCGATAGCTGAAGACCGAGAGGAAGGCAATAGCGAGATGTGTCATAGGAGAAGCGTACCATTGTGTCGACTATCGCGAATAAAAGGAGCTTCCGAATGGATTATGACGTTGCAACGACAACCGATTCTAAAGAGAAAAAGAACCGCTTTAACAAGAGATTGTCGGAGTAAACGCGGTCACGTTACACGCGCTCTGATTTCGTCGATCGTTCTATCCAACGCTAGATGGATAATGCGTGTGATGTTATATGCTGATGATTGCGCTGGTTTCTCGTCTGGAGGTGGAGATAAGAGGATAAGAGGTTGATGATCGTTTCGAGATGATCTTTGTCTGCGACGCATGTCGTTTGTCGAACAGGAAACGCTGATGTCGATGTTTATCGATGGGTTTTAAAAGGACTCGATATCTGGCTATGAACAAAATAGAAGATTCAAACGTTTGCAGAATGAGAGTAAAAAGGATAGGAGGGTAAACAGTTACAGTAAATTCGAAAGTTTGCGAATATACGAATTGACACGTTAGAAATGAGAGAATTAGAAAATTTTTATTTCGATAGAAATGTGGAAATATTGCGATATTAGAGGTTTAAAATAGGAAATTGAGGAATCGAAAAATTAGAAGGTCGTAGAAAATTGGAAGAGTAAAAAGTTTGTCCCTTTAAAAACTTGGTAGCTCGAATATGTTTGATAGTTTATAAAATGTATATAAATATATTTGGAGAAAAAAATAGGGAAGTTCAGAGATCAAATAGCTGACACGTTACAAAAGTCAGAATACTCGATAATCGAAAAAATATATAAATTAGTAAATTAGGATATTAGACCAAAGAATTTTAAAGCAAGAAACTAAGCAGATTAAATATGCATAAGCATGAATATTCATGAACACTCTTGCATAATTAATAGATTAAAACTGGAATTAATTGATCTATACAGACAAACTGTAAGCTTTCGTCATCCAACTCTGTATGAATAACAATAACGAACGAATAAAACGTAACTTTTCCGTTGTTAGGGTTTCGGTCTTGACGCGCAATTTTCCTGCGACTACGAGCAAACTTCCAAAATTTTCCATCGATCCTCAAACACTTCCTTCCCATGGAAACGTCACGATGCCGGCTCCTTTCAAACGGTAGTTTACGATGCACAATAGAAGTGCGATAAAGAGGCTCAAACTCAGGTAGAATCTATAACTCGCAAAGTGCACGTTGCACCCTTAATTTACTAATCATTAATTATTAATTCCAGTCGATGCTTTTACGTACTGTCTCTTTATTATTTTATTCTATCAATGGACAAGCAACGTAAATGGAAAATCTCAATAATTACAGAAAGCAAAGAAAGAACACTACCGATGCATGTCCTCCTCAAGTTGAAAAACATGTAATTCTCTTACGTTTCTTCTTGGATTTTATGTTGTACATTTGTAATTATTGTCTTGATACAAGGACGATCCGAAGGTGTTAAAAATTGTTGAGCTTCCTTTTACAAGGGAGAACGAAATAAAAAAAAAATTCACGAAGAGAAAGATACCGAAGATCGACGAATTTCCTTTTCATCGAAAGCAGAGTCGAGGATTATTGTTCTCTCGTTCAGTGAAAATTTCTTTTCTCGTAATTTTACGATTTTATCGACGATGCTTGCAATTTATAATTAAATTACGAATATTGTAATGGATAGAAAGATCGTAAATATTTTACAATAATATACTTGCAATGCTATAATTATAGAACAATAATATTTATTTAATTGTAATGATAAGATATTTACTTTATTAGCAAAAATGATTCATGATTTTTGACTAAATTCCAATCCTCTCGGACACTGTTCGAAATGCAAAATTTCTTCCTCAGTAAATTAGAAGTAAAAAAATGTAGAAATAAAATTCATAAAATAAAAGGAAGAGTATGAAATAAGCTTCGTCCTTTATTTACTGTTCACAGTTTTGTGACAAGAGAAATCGCTAGTGGCACACGCAACAAACGCATCAGTTAAAATAGAAACGTTTTATCTTCGGTGTCAACGTAACACACATGGCGGAAATCATTTTATTATCCCGCGATACATGCGTTCATCGCGATACGATTATCACCGTCTTGGGCGCGTCTGTCTTTGTAAAAATTCGTTACCGTTGTCACGTTGGAGACACGAGAAATCACGAAACCGATAGATCGCCGGTGATCTCTTCGCGTCGCAGTTCGAACGTTTCACGAATAAAGTGAAGAAATTGAACTTCGTATATGATAATGAAATTTTTATTATATAAATCGAACAGAATGACGGTTACAAAGTGTTACAACGGAATAAGGTTTCGAGCGCTAATTTAGGAGGATTTTTATATCGAGGTTTTGGAGTGATTATCGTCGGATGTATATCAGAGGCGACTATTCCGTTTCTGTCTGATTATTATTTCGATAACTGTGGCATGCAGAATGTTTCGTTTACCTGATTACTGTTTCTAAAGGCCCAATGGCCTTGTTGAGCATGTGACACCGTGCTACGTTTCAATCTCGTCCACGTTACCCCATTTCTTCGCGAAATTATCTCGCCTAGATGTGGATCATCGAAATTGTGAAGTCACTGTGTCAAGCGCTTGCGAAAGAAACGTAGAAATCCAGCGCGTAATTAACTATAATTAGATTAAAACGAGTCTCCATAAAGAACGACAGAAGAAACTATCATCGCAAAGTAAGAATCGTTTTTTCTATAACAAAAAAAAAAAAAAAAAGAGAGAGATTATTTTACTATCCCATAATAAAGACCGTCTAAACAAAATTATCTCCATCGGGCACCAAAGCGCGTTAATATTTAATTAGCAATATCAAAATAAGAAAAACAATAGATAAAACACGAGCATCCTTCGTGCTTTACTACACACAACAGAGAGAACGAAGCATGTATTTTATATAAAATCAACAAGTAGCTTCTGCTATCGATGCTGAGATATAAAAAAGACGGTTGGAAAAAGAAGAGAAAAAGACGGAAATAAAAACGCAACACGACAAGACGTGGTCGATCTATTATAAAATCATAATAAAGATAAATGGAGTTGGCAGATGCAGTAGCAATTTGTAATACGGTACAGTTGAATCGTGACAGATACCTCGATTCTGCTGATCGTTAGTCGTGCACGTGAACAGCCGGTGAATACAGAAACTCACGTTGCAAACGATGCATCGAAAACGTAATCTGTCGTATGGAAAACGCGTTCGTTTCACTCGGCGCGGCTAGCATCGGTCGTTAATTATCTTCGTCTACTCCCCGAGTACTCTTTTGTTCCTGTTTTCTTTTGTAAGAGAGTATCGACGTTCTCGTTGTCTGGCCCCTCCGAGAATTAATTCGTACGGGGCCATGGAAATTTTCACGTTCGATTTATTTTACGGTGCGTTTGAAATTTTCGAGCAACGATTTGAACGAACAACGAATAAAGCCGATAAAATATATAAAGTATAAAAAAAGAAAAAACAATAAGAACAGAGATTTCGAATAAGAGAAAATTTCTAACGTATATTTTTCGAATCCTCGAATTTCCTACGCCTCGACATTGTCTTAATTTATATTTTTCAAATGCGTATTCTCTAATTGTCGTAATAATTTTGAATTGCAAAATTTCGAATGAAAATTGTATTAATTCTCGATAGATCTCGAATTTCTAAATCTAAGACGACCTAAATTATAAACAAATTAATAAAACATAACAATTAAAACAGGTATAGTAATTGATCGTAATAGAAATTAAATCCTGTCCTGCTATTCGCACGAATCTAATACCTAATTTTATTGCTATATCGCTTCATTGCTTTAACAATAGCCCGGGTTTTTACCCAAACCCGCGATTATATCCGTCAGGTATACGGAACAAGCTATGCGAAGAATTTGAAAGATATCGTTTGTACGAAATGTAAAATGCTGTTCAACGACGTTCGTCTTTTAGAAATTCGAAGTAAATTTAATCTTGCGAAGTTTCTCCAAAGTGTCGATATTACGACATATCTTTTCATCTTCGGGGGTTTATGACGAACAACGGTACCTAACTACAAGGCGAACGATAATGGCTGGATTTGCCAACAAATTGGAATAGTTTACGAGGTGTCAGTGGTTGGAACAGCAAACTCGCATGTTGCGCATCGTTGCTCGTAATCGTCCCTTAAGTTTAAATGCCGCGTTATCCGAGGGGTTGTTTCATAGCCGGCTATAAAATAAAATCGCTGGGAATAATTTGAACGATCGTTTCGTCGTTTCCAGAATATTCGATAGATTCGTGGAATCTGCTAAATATTCGATACGCAAAGATACGCGAAAGTATCGAATATCGAAAACACAGTAGCCGATATAACGTTTAATAGGCGAAACGAATCTCCGTGTCTGGGTCCTACTTTTTCGATCATTTTCATAAAAATATAAAATCGCAAAAACGTGCGCAGGTGCAGTCGTCGATGTATCATTTCTCGTAGAATTCTTCGAAAAATTTGTTACGTTCTACAAGCTTTCCTTTTTCTTTAACTGTTTACCTCTGCAACGAAACGATATTTATCTACGAAGAAAAGATTTTGTTCGTAACAATATGGAAACATTGATCACGGTGTAACAGTGGCCGATCCATTTCCAGCACTTAACGTAATACGACGTAGTAACAAACAAGTCGCTAGAACTTGCTTGTTTTCGTGAGTAGGTAACAGGCTGCGAATCGTCTGACAGTGTTTGAACAATCAGGTTTTGAACTGTAACTCGTTGTCCGATAGAACACAGTTATCAGCGATGATTCTTGACAAATTATTTCCGATATTTTATACTCTATTTTCTTCCTTTTTCGAATGGCCAGGTAACAAGGGTTGTTTCTCCACTGGTTTTAAAGACTGTAAAAAATATTTCTACGAAGAATTATAACGAAATTTTTGTATCGCTCGTTCACGGTGAATGAATATTTATGCAAAAACATGTTTTAATGAATATTTATGCAAAAACATATTTTAATGAATATTTAAACAAAAACATATTTCCCATAAATGCATAAACAACCGAAGTCTAATTGTAATCACAAAAAAGAACGTAACAAAGGCTTCGCCTAATGGATAATTTGGAGCTTTCTAATAAACTCATTAAAACTTTCCGGTAGTTAAGCTTACGCTCGAAGGACAATGAAAACAATGAATGTATGTCTTCGTCTATGAATGTATGGGTCTGTAAACCTTTTTAATTTCTTCGAGTATTAGCTCTCTTTTAAAGGGTAGAATAGGGCCGGATTTGTCAGTAACGATAGTAATCGCCAAAATTCAGCAACCTATGTCTTCCGTTTGCAAGCTGATTACTTGCCCCCCTACCAATACAAAGCAGCCCGGAGGTTACCTTTTCGCGATAGCGCTGTCCATAGTTCAGTGTTCGCCGATTCAGCGTTGGTGAAGCCTCGTGGAGGATCGAATTGGATCCAGCCCAGAGCTCGATGACTTCGATCACTGAGGATCATCGTGAGCTTTGTTGACGATTCGAGCTGAGTTTCGATCGGTGTATACAGCGTTCGTCAAAGTTTCTTCGCGTTATTTCACAGTTTGTTCGTTCAAAATTTTCCGCGGAATAGTGACGATCGATCGAAAAAGTTCCGAAAAGTTTGACAGAATAGTGTTCAAAATCTTTGATCGAGTTCGAGCTTCGTTGCACGTACGAAGATTTTCGATTTTTGAAAAGAATTTCTGTCTCGTGAAGAGGATTCTCGTGACCATCGTTCTTCCATTCTGCTGCGAAAGAATCGTACGAAATTTCCGTCGATCGTTCTCCAACGATAAACAACAACAAAGAGTCCTCGTGGAAGAAGCTTTTGCAAAGGAGGGTGCATATATCTGGCCTTAAGATTCCAGGGTCGACGAGATAACCGGCCGACGAATCTCGAAGACGTCTAAACGTGCTGCCCTGTGTCGTCGTCGTCATCGATAATTTTCAATGGAGTTGCGAAGTTGATAAGCCAATTGCCTCGAACAGAAGTCCTTCGATCGCAGAACATTTCCGCAAATTAATCGATCTTCGCCTCAGATAGCGGCGAGTACAATTGGCGGAAAGAAGAAATACGAATAGGAAGTAGACTCGTTGCAGGGATCTATCGATCGAGCTATCGTGTAACACTGTAGAAAGATCGTGAATAGTCGAACTATCTGAATCTTGCGAAGAAGAAAACTGTGGAAAATCGAGCTTGTCAGCGTATTTGATTTGATTGGAGTTTGCGAGCCAAGATTCCTGGGTTGAGGATATAAAACAACGATATTATAGCGAACCATGGAACGGTGCAAACTAAAATTTTGGAAAATTTGGCAAATTAAGAAGAAGATGGCCAGTCGTACCACGGCAAAGGTGCATACGGAAAAGGGCGAGCAAGTTATAAAGAAGAAGAATGTCTTTCTGAGAATCTCCAAATGGTTCCGGTGCATTTGCAAGAGATTGCGAAATGGTATCGCAATATGTAAAAGTAAGGGGCGATTTCAAATTTCAAGTTTTTAAATTTAGAAACGTCCGAATATTCGAAATGTTGAATTTTCGAAATTTCAACAAACACACGCGTTCTCTTCTGAACCTTTAAATATTTGAACACCTTATTGGAAGAGCTCTATATCGGAAAACACGAAGGAAATTTTGTTTGCGTAGCTTAAGGAGCTTTTTTTCCAACAAATTATCGCATGGATGTTAACCGATAGTGAGAGATGATCAATTTACTATCTTTATAAGCATGTGTATAGTGTACGGATAAAGTCTGTTTGTAATGTCTTTAACATACTTCACTTAGTTCAAAATCCCACGTATCATTAGTGGCGCCCCTTTGATAAGACAACGCTTTGCGATACCGTGCCTATTTGCTAAGATATCTGATTAAAAAAAAAATTAAATAGCAGTAGTGATCAAATAACAGTATGGAACTAGGAGTACGAGTATTTGCATCCCTCTATCGACGTTCATTCTTCATTCGGTATCTATTATTTAAATCGCTATTTCAACGTTTATTCCTCTTTATCGATGCTTTGGTCAATGTTTATATCGACGATCTTTCGTTTCTTGCTATCAGAACGAATAAACTGGAAGCCACGCGCAATAAAATGATCATCCCCGTTTTAAAATCAATAAAAAATATCGAATAATTTGGAGAAATCGTTCACGCTAAGACCATTTATTCTAATCGATGCCTACCCCCGTATTTGATAAAAAATTTAATAAACTAATAACAAGCTTGAATTTGACGATCCAACGATAAACATCCCCTTCGAATAAAAGCCTGCAATTAACAGAACCAAGAACCTAATCGAATTTTTCTTTGCCCCACAGCTCCTCCGAGGTTGCAAGCCCTCAGGAATCGTGACAACGGAGGCACAGGCTCCAGCATAAGATCGTACGCCTTGCAGCTGGCCGCTGACAAAACTACCACCTTCTCTCAGAATATCGATAATTTCATCCAATGCACGAAAGAAGGGAAAGAAGCCAGTCCGCACGTGGTTATGAGAAACATGAGACAGTTCATGTCTGGAATGAAAAACTATTTGGTGAAACACGGCGAAAAGGAGTTCGAGAAAGAAGTGGAGAAGGAAAGATTGAAGCTGAAGGCGAATGAATTTTTGAATCTGGACGCGATTTTGGAGGGCGTGATGATGAACCTGGTGGTCAGACCGCTCAGGGAACACGTTTACAGACTGTTTGTGGATCATTACGCGACCACCGGTTCGTTGCAAACCCTCGCCGAGAGCATTCAACACGCCCAAGGGAAACACATTCAGGATCTCGGCGTTCGAGTTAGTAACCGTTTGTCGAAATGATCATTGTCTGCCGAATGGGAGTTGTTCTAATATGGAGTTTATTCTTGTAGTCTCTCCTGTGAGGGTAGTTTACCAGTAGGGGTAGTTTGGAGAGGCTATTATTACCTTGTATGATCGTAGTTGTTGTAGTTTAGTAGGAGATTAAATATTTTAGTTCCTTTTGCATTTCCCTCGATTAGGGGAGCTTTTTTCTCCCTCCCTTGAGAAAGAGAATAAAGTGAAAATCGAGATTAGTAACTTTATTTATTTCGATTTATTTCCTGATTCAAAGAGAGCAGAAGAAATAGGCTTTGATTATAGTGCTGTTTGGCAGATTTTTAAAATAGCGAATCTTCGTCTAACTGTAATTATTTATACGCGATACAGATTTTCTAGCATATCTAGTTTCGTCTATTAGAGATTAGAGTAATCAGAATCTAGAAATACGTAGCTAGAAGGCCTCAAATTCTTAAAGTAGATTACAGTTTATATCATCGAAGCGATTAAGCTTAAAATAAAAATCGATAAATATTAATAATAGTTTTGTTTACAGCCAAAGATCATACCCCCATCGGAGCCCAATTTGGAACGAATCCTCAAGTGCATCGATCGTCTTCAGAAGGCGGATTCACCTTTGGATAAACTGGAAAACCTTCTCGCAGCTTTTTCGGCAATTTTCAACTCTGTAAGTCGCGTTACGAGCCCCTTCTCGTTTTTAAATAAATATGTGATTTCTTGTTCGATGCGAAATTTAAATGTTTATCGTAATATTCATAAATGTGTATCGTATTCGGAGCAAATTTTAAAGGCTTATTGCGATTGGCTTTTCAGGTAAAACACGCAAATTCTGGTAGACATTTGGCGCTGGGTGCCGACGACCTCCTTCCTCTTCTAGTTTGGGTGTTGGTTCGTGGCAGAGTTGTGGACGCTGAAGTGGAGGCTGAGTACATGTGGGGCTTGCTTCATCCCTCTCTTCTCACTGGCGAAGGGGGATATTATCTGACGACCTTGTCCAGCGCAGTTCACGTTTTGAAGACGTTCAAGTCCAGCCAGGGAACGATGTCCACTTTAAATGTAAGTGACTTGGCTGATGCTGGCCTCTGAAGCATTATATTTATCAAATTTCTATGGTATTTTTAGTGTAATGTTAGTATACAACTTTAAGAAGTGTTAATCTTCTTTAGATTTCAATGAAGATATATCGATATACTGTGTTATTATTTATAATTCGAATATTAATATTCTGTTATACTATTAGTATATATTAAATTAATACATTAATAAAAATATCTGTATATGTTGAACAATTGCTATTTGAATGTTTCAGGGCTGTGGAACACCAGACTGTTCATCCGTACTACGAATCTTAGTGCCAGATGAACTGCATGGATCCCTGAACACCAGAACGTTGCCTGTGCGACCGAATATGAACACGAGAGAGATCTGTCGCATTCTTGCACATAAAATTAGATGCACCAACCCCCAGGACTATGGACTGTTCAAACTGGTTCAAGGGGAAGGTAGTTTTACCAAATTTGTACAATTTCTATTGTCATCGTTAGAAATTTCAATTTTATTAACACATTCGTCTGTTATTGTGTTCCTTCCTATCGTTAGACGGATTATTTGCTTATTAATTTTTAGAATATAAAAATTTGTACAAACTTTGCTAAAAAAAAATTTGTCTACAAACATTTAATTAAGGATACTACATATATGATTTATAACGTGTTAATGAAAAATACACACAAAATAAATTATTAAGCAGGTAATTTACATACTTAAGAAATTAGCTAAATAGCTGAAGAACGATTAAAAAGCAATTACAGAATTGCAACATCGAACAATTAAAAAACAGTTATAATTAAACTACCATTTACTAACCTGTGCTATCACGGTGATATAAATTAAAGAGATATTACATAGATTTTTTTTTATTTTCTCTTACAGAAACCTTACTCGGTGACCACGAGTGTCCGCAAGAACTCTCTCACTGCCTTTTCGCTTACAAGCGGATCGACGCGAAGATAGCCTGGCCGAAGACCAGTTCTTAAGCCTCGCGAGCAGCAAACCTCGTAGAGTTAACGATGTCGATTTCGTGGTGGCGAAACTAACAAGTCTGAAACACCTGTCTCTACTCTTACTGTTAGTTTCGTTGCTAGCACCATGTTTTCCTTTTGATCGTCTCATTGTTCACACATTTTACATGTAAGTCCGTAACGAATTTTTCAATTTGCAGCACAAAAAACCTCTTCGGTAATCTAACTCTTAGAATATACTTGAACACTGCCAGGTATAAACAGCTTTCGAACGATCGACGTAAAAACGAAAAAAAAGTCCACTGAAAGCGACCAAAGTTTAATTTAAGGAAAACGATTACTAAACCTTGTACTTTTATTCGTAAATCGTGTTAATCTAGATCTATACTCCCACATATCCGGTATTTAAAATCAGTACAATCGTCATCATTCTATTGGTCGCTTTTTGATATATAGAATTCTTGCCCATATTTTTTGTAATTAGTAATTAATGTAAAGAAAAAGAAGGACTTGTCTTAGCTGCGCGATGGTCCAAAGAAATTGTATTATTTGTCTGAATCATTTAGCTGCCGAGGGTGATGATTATAGTAGTGCAATCTAGTAGTGCAATGCGTAGCTGGGTACGATCTCGAAGTAAGAATTTCATATAACGCAGCTAAAGAGTCTGAAAAAGCAGAGTATGATCTTACGATCGGGCGATTAGCATTCAATCGGATTTAATTTGATTTACAAGCAGGTGCTAGAGCGTCGGATCGGCTAAATGGAGGGTCGATTCAGTTCGTTCGTTGGCACTGAACCCGAGATTTCGAACAAATTTCCGCCGAACGACCGTTTCTTATTTATGAACACATGAATAGTACGAGATAAAGGATCGTGTATTACTCAGTATTCGATATTTTGCAAAATTCATCGATAACGAAGCTACTGACTAAGTCTCATTGATGAAATAGATTTCGAATCGAGGAAGTCGATGGAAAATTCTTCGCTTTTCGCTGCAAGAAACCAAGGTTTTGAATCTTTCGTGATTGTCCTTCGATCTCGAAACCTACTTCACGAGAGAACACTAAGTTTTTTACGGGATGAAATCACTGA
The DNA here is from genome assembly GCF_000188095.3 of Bombus impatiens. Lineage (NCBI taxonomy): Eukaryota > Metazoa > Arthropoda > Insecta > Hymenoptera > Apidae > Bombus > Bombus impatiens. The sequence continues at coordinate 396,060 of NT_176429.1, read as the reverse complement.
AAAGAGAGCAACCAAATGTCTCTGTAACATTTCTTTCGAAATAACTTTACCGCAGATTACTTACTTACTTAATTCTCTTATTAAAAACATTTTTAGCATATCGATTGATTTTTTAAAAATATTTTTCTACGATTAATCGATGAGATTGATGCTGCCATCTTACTCTTTATATCAGTCACTCATTTTTATATTTTTAACGTTATTATTTTTTGTTGACATCTTGTTACAAAAAATCAATTTTTACCATATACGAATTATTTATATGCGAAGGGAGATCAGAGATATGTTGGATTGCCTCTGTTAGGGGTGATTCAAGCCTATAGTATAACCGATTAAAAATCATAGGGGGATTACCCCTTTTAATACAAATTGAATACTAGACTTATATATATATAGAACACGAAAGGCTAGTTTAGACTCTATTTTAAGTACTTTCTCGTCGAGACGTTGGCGGATTATACAAGCAATCTGTACTTTTAGGCGGACGTCGCATATTTATTGGGAAGTTGTACACAATATTTTACTATCATTCGTCGGATTTTTCCTTTTTTTTTCGCGTGTGCGTGCGCGAGTGTCGCTTCTTCTTTTCTCCGAATCTGCCAGGCTGATTTGCTCACCTAATATTATTATAAAAGGCTGTGGAACTAATTAATCTCTTACTCTCTCCCTCTCTCTCTCTCTCTCTCTCCAGAAATGAGCAATTGAATACAGAGCAGAGTTCGATCATGTTTGTGTTTTTGGGGGATTTGTATGGGGGTTGAGATATGAGGGTTGGAGCGTAAATCGTGGAGCGAATATTTTGCTACTGAAACTCTCGTACAAATCAGCCTTGCAATTGTTATTAGGTATTGTCTTATATAAGAAAACGAACAAAAAAAAAAAAGGAAAAAAGAAAAAAGTGAAAAGTAACACGATGTGTAGCCCTCGATAAATACGTGTAATAATATACGATAATAATTATTAGCAATTTATAAATGTACATTTCTCCTTTATATGTCGTATCTAATTTATTATGAAGCGAATTTTTAATACCTGTAATGTCGTAATTAATAATATCCCTCTGCATTAAACGTGCTTTCGATCCTCCACCACCACCCCCCCCCAGCCCTCTTCGAATCTAATTGATTACGATTAACCGTAATGTTAATGCTTCTAATATGCTAGTCAAGCCGATACAAATCAGAAGTTTGTAAAAGAGTACCGTTTTTTCTCTCCTCTCTATGGCCCTTTTATAGGTGTAACTTTTCACGTGATAGTTTCTACTTGTTGACAAAAAAAAAAAAAAAAGAGATAAGGTAATATCATTTATTATCAATTATTCTCACCTTTATTACGATTACTGATTATGATTACTATTGTAACGTGTAACAGTATGCTCAATAAAAACTTTTCTATAATTCGAACAGTGGATGAAACAGTGCTAATGTGGTATACAAATAATTGTGTAATAAAATTTCGTATGCAGAGCGAAACTAATGCTTCGTCATCTAATTATTTTCTTTTCTCTTTGTTTTTACACTACCTTGCGAGTGTAACGATTGTATAACGAAAGAGTAACGAAACAGACTTGTACCAGGAAAAGATGATTACAGGGTTAACAATAGCCCCGACACGATGCAACGTATGTGTGTCATATTTTCGACGAGGAACGAGGAACTGGAGATTACAGGAAAGCCATTTAATAAATCGATTTTCATTCGTGTTTCTTTTTTCTTTTTTTTTTTTTTTTTTTTTTTTTTTTTTTGGTATTTTAAGAGCGCGCATTTGTGCCGTCTGGCAATCAAGATGACGGACGAAATATTATCGGTGAACAGACTGTCGGTATTTATAGCTACTGTTGTAATGTTATAAATAACCGATCAATCTTATCAACTTGTGATATTGCTACAACGTGTGACGTGGCGATGTTACCTACGCGTGATCTAGGCCTGGATTTCTACTAATATCAATGAAGCAGGTATCATTAGATCAATAAAATAGAGGATGAAGAATTTCATAGTAAAATTTTAATAGAAACTCATTTTACTTTCCTACTTTTGCAATTAATTACAAGGAATGACTAATAATAATTAGATACGAGCGAATGAAGAATTTGATATTATAATTTTATTCGTAAAAGTTATTTACGTAAAACAAATTATAATAAATAACTATATATGACTATAAACGTATTATAATAAAACAATAATAAATTTTGTTCGTAAAATATATAATTCGCTCATGTTTAATTATTAATCATTCTTGACGATTAATACAAAATTAGGATGGTTGGGCAAGCAGAATATCGCAAAAAAATTACGCAAGGAGGGGAATGAAGATTAAAAGATACATAATCGAAGAAAATAAATTAGCCTTTGTTAGCAACGAAATTTTAATAAAATTCGAAAACACGAATACAATGTTGCTTAAAAATGCATATCTTTTGAAACTCTTGTTACGATAAGAAATAGCCGGATGTTTTCCACGCGAAGGAGGCACATGAACAAGGATTACAAGTGGAAATATTTATTATAAATCAAAACTTACATTATTTAAATAACAGTACTTGCACCTGAGAGCTGCAATACCTTAAACAATTTATAGAATAAAGCGACTACTTCCGACAATAAGTGAAGACTAAAAACCTTATTCCTAATATTGTATCACATCTATTTCTCGACTATGAAGAAGTAGATCGATCGACGTTGATCTACGGTCCACGTAAAACTCGAGACAGAAGGTAAATTTTCTTAAGATAGAAATAAAACAGTGTTCCCTTCTATGCCAAAATAAAGCTTACTAAAATATCTAATAAATAATAAAATCGTAGATTTAAGCGATTAAAAATTACAGCTGTCTTTTACCGCTTACCAAAAGCTGAACATATATTACAAATGAATATCAAACAAGATTTAACAAAAAAATATTTAAAAAATCAAAATTATTTTCTCAAAATCTCACCTAATTTAACCAATAGTTAAACATTGACCTTCGTACACTTCGTACAAATAATTGCATCAAGTTTAACTAGAGGATAAAAATTAAGCCAAATATATAAATATATAGTGCCAGTTTCTGTATTAAATATATAGAAACAATTTTAATTCGATTGCACTTAGATTGCACTTAAAAGTACCGTTAAAACCCAGCTGGTGAATCGTAAAAAAAAATTGTGTCTTGAATACACTACATGCTAGTTAAAATACATAGAAGCGGGCAGAATTGTCTACGTTAAGAACGAATTGTGAAAAGGTGAAAAATAAAACCCAAAGCAGAATAAAAACTACTAATTCTAGGCCTTCAAGCTCTCAGGCGCATAATGTGACAGCGTATATCATTAAATGCATGTTTTTTTCCGGGATAATGAGAAGAGCACACATGAAAATCAAATGAAAAACGATGTACTACGAGAATGAAGTGAAATTAACGATAAATAGGAAATAATGATTATTTAAAAAAACGACTAAGAATCATCATCGATGAACGCAGGACTAAACACCGAGGTTGTATTCCGCAGTCTCGAATAAAAAAATGAAATCTCGCCTTGTCACCGGAAAATTGCATGAATTCGAAAAACGAAAAACCATCGTATCGTCGCTACGACTGTAAATGATTCCTATACACCAGATATTCGGAGTGTAATCCTGAATCTTTTGAACTAGGCCAGTCCAATGGAACTCACGTTATAAAGATCTTGCGATAAAGCAAATTTCTTTTTCTATTTCGAATGATTCTTCTTTTTTTCTTTTCTATAACTCTTTCTTAATTATTCAACATTTTTACACATGCGAAGAGAGTTTATAACAAGCAGATTTGAAAGTGTGTTTAACAAGCAAATAGCCACTGTGTAAAAGTTGCTCTTTTTCTTCAATTGGATACGTTACTGTGATACAACAAGTATTATAATAATATAGTAATAATTCATTACTATATGTGTATATAGATATATATATATATACCATCATTCGTTGTCATCATGCATTGATGAAAATATCTCATAATAGATTACATTCGCTACTTCCTTCCGTAATATTTCTATATAAGTATAATTATAGTTGCATTCCAAAGCAACTATAATTACTCTGTACAACATAGATTAATTATTAAATATTCGCGACAATGATTTCCATGCTTGTTAGTATAATTCTGTTCGCCGTGTGACTATAGAGTAAACTATAATCACCATTGCGACCGAATACATACAGTAATCAGTCATCGTAGCAACTGGTTTTGTAATGAAAGAGTTAAGCGATACATGTTGTGTGAAATCTGTAGGAAATGGCAACGCTAAACAAAAACGTGAGGTTCTTAACTCGAATAAAGCTTATATCTACCGTAAGGACTCGACTAATTCAAACGATCATCATTCTACGTCGTCGTGACTGCTCATCGATCAAAGGATATTTCAGACTCAGTTTTTAATTCACAGCCGGTTACAATATACGATTCTTGACTTTTGAAACCAATAACACGATGTTCAGGGCGATACGTAAATTTTGCTAAAAAGATATCCTCGTCCCAATAAAAATGGCTCCAAGTAAAAATAAGAACAATAAAATTTCCCGCGTTTCTTCCTCTTCGAAATAATTTAAATAATCACGATCTTATAATACAACATATCATATCGAACGCATAGAGAATAAATTAAATATCTGCGAATACGTAAGTACTTAAGTGTACAATTATAAATAGGATAGAGAAATCAAACGTCGCCAGTCAGATTGGCTCTTTCCTCTATACTGTTTACACGTTAGCATCTGCATAACTGAACTCTGAGACAGAAACGAAAGGGAAAGCGCGGTTCTCCCCCTTCTATCTTCTTACAATCATTAATATGACGATGAATATACTCGCATTATTCTAACGTGCACGGTGTATGTGTGTCTCTGTGTGTGTAAGAATACATTCAATAATGCTAAGCGACATACAAATGTTCCCCCTATGTTTAAATGTGACTGCACTTTTTCTTCGGATTTTATCCGAGCGTCGATCGAAAAAAGCTAGAGCTCGTGGAATGATTACACGTTGTCATGTTACTTCGAATATGATAATAGTAATTAACGAAAGGGATATGTATACGGGTGTACGGCCTGATTAGATGCATGTAGATGCAAGTATGGACGTATAGTGTCTAGGAGAAGAAAACTGTCCGTCGCTTTTTCTGTACAATACGAGAAAAGAATTGAATACATCGCGGTATTTATTTCTTTCCGTTAGGTCAATGTAAGTTTGTAGCAACGAATCTCTTCTGTTATTCGAGTGAAAAGACATTGAACGCAAAGAAATATGATTAACTTGAATTCGAATTTTGATTCAGATGCACGTTCAAAGCAAGATAGACCAATTCGCCTTGCAGACATTGTGTTTCTTTCCTTTCCTTTTTCTATTCCAAAACGATCAGTCGCTAGCACAAAGCCATAATAATTCGTCCCGTGTGTCGAGCACGAACAGCAACATGAAGTACTTCTTTTTTTACGGTGCGTCTGATTGATCGAGAAAAGCAGCTGGAATGTGCTGTTATACGTTAAACGATTCAGATAGAATGGACATCAGTCAATGTTTCAACTAAACAATGCAGAGCCCTTTTATCATCCTGGCGTTATCGTTTCGCGTATAGCTCTCTTATGTGGTATCCCTTTACTGCGCACGAACGTAATACTTCCGTTCCTGAAACAAAAGAGGACGACGGTTTTCTAAAGAAATCAGTTAAAAAAAAAATCCCAAGGATCTCGTGCCTTCAAAATGCAACTTATTTCCTTCTGACAATGGAATCTAGAAGGCTAAATGTTAAAAAATTTCGGAAACTTTCGACTGGTGGCTACTGATTCAAAATAAAGTGAAAGAATTTCGAAAAAAAAAAAAAGAAAACATGAAAAATAATAAAAATTTTCTACCAAAGACACAAGATCTGTATGAAACTCTGACAAAATCGTTACAGAAGCTGGAAAAAGAAATAATATTAATTCGTATGTACCATGACAAGCCAAAACTCGATATCAAGTATCAACATGACATTTACAATAATTAATTACTGCTCGTACAAGGGGTGGTTTCGAGTATATACACAAGCCAAATGTTACATTTTCCCATGCTAGCTACAGGTTTTACATAAAAGGAGCAGTAATTAATCGCCACGACACAGAATGATGATTCTCGATCGTGATCTTGTTACGATTAAAAACAAAAGATAGTCTGCACTGTGGCAATGTCTATAAAAAAAAAAAACAAAGGAACAGAGGTGAGTCGAAAACGATGGTATGCGTGGTGGTCGATAATGACACAAAAAAAATTAATAACGATAAAAAGACTTGTCTGTGCATCGACACGAAACATCAGGGATAGAAAATAAAAAAAATAAACAAAAAAAAAAAAAATTAAAAATTGTTCTACAAAATCTACAAATACGCACCTGCTACAGAAACCCGGTCTAGTTTCGCCCCGGTATTTTGCTGTCCAGACGAAATCGTACTCCAGAGTGACATCCTTTTATCTAAGTCCCGGCCCGCAGAGTACTCAAATCAAAGCGAAACAAAACGACAACGCAAATATCGAAAAAACGACTGATAACAATGATGGTTAAGAAACACAAATGGCGTGCGAGGAGAATTAATAATGCAAACCTGTTACATACGCATTCTTGGTTTCATACAAAGGTTCCTACATGATTTGGTTATATGACAAATAAAGAAAAAGGAACACAGACACAGAATATGATAAGGATATACCCCATGATACACGACAATCCCATGTATAGTCGAGTAACAACCATGTTCAGTTAAAAAATAATTTATTCGCTCGCTCGTTAAAGTCTCAAGGCACTACTTATATTAAATAATCCAGCTTTCGTAATAATTAATCACGAGTTCAGAAACATTGTACCATATGGTCGAATAATAATAGGATATCTTTATTCGTTTATCCTTCTTTCCCTTTTGAATAGAAAGTTCGAAGTCTAGAAATGTAGTTGGAGATTAATTTAAAAAACAGTGACGGATGATACAAGGTGCCCCGAACGAGAATAAGAAACGCAGGCTCTTGAGATCTTCTTTTTAAAATATAGTCGTCATTTGTTACATAAATGAGGATAGTTTGAAAATAATAACATACGTATATACGTAAATATGTAGCGTATACAACGAATACTTTCCGAAGAAGAAAAATATTAAAACACTTATGGGGAAACTTCGAGACACCTCACATCGTGTTAAAACTATAGGATACAGTCAAGTGTAATCCTAAGCAAGATGAAGAATTCCTCTTCGTTATATAATAAAACGAGAAAAATATAAAATTCGTGTTAATTATAATAAGTGAAAAATGAATGTAAACTATTGACACGAGTCGTCTGAGGCTTGAAGAAGACTGTTTTCTGGTATTAAAAATTAAGAACAGAGTAGGTATACGAGAATATCGCAAGAACAACCTGTTACAAAAAATAATTCTTCGCACGTTGAACTGCAAATCGTTAGATTGATTATTATTAATTTTCTCTACACATTGATCATCGTGAAATCGTCACCTTTGCAAATCTATACTGAACTATATAGTTAAGCAAAAGCCGCTGCTAGAATTGACTACTTGTAATCCGTGTGCGTAGTTTCACGGTGTTCTGGCTTACATGATAAAATAGCTCGAACATAAAACAATGTTACTTTTCTTATTATCCTATCTCAGCCAAGACTAACACGTGAAACGGCCGATTCGTGTAGTTTCACTATGGAAATAATTGTCTCTGGAAGCTTATTGATTTATTCTAATTGCTTTCTATACGATTGTGTATGATACAAGCGTAAAAAGTTTAAAACAGTTAATAATAATAATTATAGATAAATAATGCGATGTGATAAAAATAAAATGCTTTGTAGAAAAGCACCTATCCATCGAACTTCAATTGATTCGCTTGTCTTTAAAAAATACGGAATACAAATATCTTCGATATTTTTGTTTAAAAGGCAGAATACGACGAAAAAACACACAGAGAAATTAACGTGAAGTGAAAGGGCATCGTTATCACAGCTTACAAGTGGAAGTAATTTATAAAAGACTGTATACTTTTTCTACGCGATACTTTCCCAGATAAGAAAAGAGTTACAAATGGAAATAGCATCGAAGGATTATAGAAATACTCGTATAGTAAATGTAATAAAAGAATGTGCAGTTATGATGTGCTGTCGTCATTGTCAATTGGGGATATCTGGCTGCGAGAAAAAACAGTATATCAAATGCCCAAAAAATTGCCAAAGGCCCATACCTACGTCCAAACTACTATAAATTCCTATAAATGCTTGCATTTAAGAGGAATCGTTTAAGATAGTTCCCAAAAGATCGCAAATTCCTCAGCGTATTTGGATTACACTATCGTGGAATTTAAAAACGAATACCTAAATATAGCTTCTCCCAAACAATCGTACGCTTTCTTTAAATAATTCTTTCTCGTTCTAGAAGTATAGACTTTTCGATGCGGTATACACCGAAAATCACCATGCGACTGGGCATAAATCGAACGACAGGCAATACTACAGACGAAGAATATCCTACGTGGAAGAGTGAATCCCGAAAGCTTGGAAGATCTTGTTTTTAAAACCGGGTTTGTTAGGACTAGCGTCGTTGTGGCCAGACTGTCCTTCATGTAGCGCCCTTTGTACCAGCGGCAGCGAGCCCTGTGATTGTGTGTTGTGTCGCCAATTCATCAGAACGGGCCGGATAACGAAAAAAGAACAAAAAGAAAGAAGAAAAGGATAGTAGACGACTAATCGTGTGCTACAACATGCAGTGCAACTAAAATATTTCTTTCTTGTATCCGACACAACTTACCTCGTCGTGTTGCTCGTGTTCGCTGTTGGCTAAACTGGATCGCGAACCGCGTCTCGTCGACCCTTTTTCTTCCCCTAAAATTTGCGCGACTTTCCCTTGCTTTACGAACTCCAATGTCTGCTTCAAATTAAACGAAAAAACTTAAGTAACAAATGCCTGCAATTTTTTTTAGTCGAAGTAATTGTAATACTTTTAACTTTAACGATCTATCTTCTATAAAATTTAATCACTTTAATACCGTATATTAGAGAGAAATTATATTCGTCTAATTCATTTTCACACCGCGAAAATTTTGTTTATATTTTATATTTTTCTATTCTTTCAATCTCTTTTACTGTACTATTCGAGTATTATTACAATAAAAGTAAAAATATCTACGCTCGGTTCAGATTTTATATCCAAGCAATTATTGAACTTACCTCTTTTCGTGACCTAAGGGCGCAATCTTCTAGAGTTTCCGCCGCTTCGTATTTTCCTTGTCTTCGATATAACGCACCAAGATTCTTTAGAGTAGTCGTAACTGTAGGTGAGTCCACTTTAGCAGCTTTGTGCCAACCTCCATATTCTCCATATGGAGCATTCTCCTTATTTCTATGTTTATTCTCCTCTCTTTCTTCAGCAACCTGAAGTAGAAACGTTTTCCATAATGTCACAGACACTTATATCCTAAATATCATTCTTAAAACCACCGAAGGCATTCTTACCTGCCAGATTGGTTTGTTATCACCAGCAATAGCACCAAACTCTTTCTCGTGTGCTCTGGTCAATACTTGTTTGTACAAAACTTCCGCATCCTTGTACTTTCCTTGTTTCAAGTAACACGATGCCAAATTATTTTTCGTCTTCGCGACATTAGGATCGTCCGGTCCAAGTTTGCCTTCGTAGATCTCCAGCGCTCGCAAGTAATAGCGCTCCACTTCTTCGTATTTACCCTGATTCTGGCAAAGCAAGGCAAGGTTATTCAGCTGCTTCGCGACATCAGGATGGTCACGACCGAGAACCTTTTCTCGGATATCGAGAGCACGTTTGCACAACGGCTCAGCCTCCTTGTATTTGCCTCGTTTTCCATATAAAACGGCCAAGTTGTTCAACGTGGCAGCGACTGCAGGGTGATTTTCACCGAGCGTCTTTTCACGAATAGCCAAAGCATCGTTCAATAAGTTCGCTGCTTCTTTATATTTATTTTGATCCCTATATACTAAAGCAAGGATATTCAACATCGTAGCGACGTCAGGATGATCGTGACCAGAAGTCTTTTCCAGATCTTCCAGCGCCTGTTTACAGAGAGGAACGGCCACCTCGTAACGGCCTTGGCTGGCGTACTGTATAACCAAATTGTGCAGTGTACGCAAGCGCGCGGGTATCTCGTATCCAGCGTTCACTTGTTGTGCAAATTGCGAAGGCGGTGTCGGTAATATCGCTGCAATAAAAATGGCGAACATTGCAAAAAGTAGTCCTTATCGGTAGCTTAAGCCTGTGCGAATACGAAACCTTACTAAAGTGTTTGTAAACAGTAACACAACTTGAAACGAAGCTACCTCGTATTCTTACTCTTATACATTGGACGAAGTATCTTCGAATCTAATGGAGAAAATTACAAAATAATTTCAGTAAAATCCCTTTGTGTTATTCACACAGACTTAAGAGAAAATTGGAGCACCTAAAAAAGATGCTTGATAAAAAAGAGAGAGAAAGCGAACGTACACTTACTATTTCGGTCGTCCGCATCATCATCGGGGAATAGATCAACCACAGGATCATCTGGTGGCCGGTCTTTTGCATTTTCATCATCCGCAGAAGGATCAGGATCATACTGCTTCATGCTTTCCATGAAATCTAGGTGTTTCTTCTGTTCTTCCAATTGGACTAGCTAGTAAAATAAGAAATATTTTAGTCTCTTAAACTACATATTTCTCTATATGTAATATCTTTGTATATATAATCTATATACATAACATAAGCTCGAATAATTCCCGCAATATAATCGCAGCAATTCGATGCAGGATAGCGTCAAAAGATCTACCATTTCTATCAGTATATTATATATGTCGGAAAAACGTCAGGAATAGGGTTATGGACGATTGATAAATCTTCGGGGAAATTGGCCATGATATCACAAGGGTACGGTCTGTTAACACGAGAATGAACACTACCGACGCGAAAATCAACAACGGTGGCTGGGCACTTGCGATGCTAGTGACGTTAGTCTTAGGCTCGATAACGAATCCACGGTCAACGGAATGATAGATATACTTACTCTAACTCAAACGTGTACTACTCACTGATCGTAAGGCGCTACTTCCTTCGTCGACCAGATCTCAAGAAAGAATGAATTCTCGTCCCGAGGATGCCACCGAGGAAATCTATGATGGGGTGTGTCTAAGGACACGAGATCCTCTCGACATCGCTCTCAATTGGTCAATTTTGGACAAAAGCTGCCTGTCCGTTTGGAAAATCTTAATTACCGGAAAAACCCAGGTTTTAAAGAGGGTCCCCAGGCTAACTGTACTCGTGTTGTGTAAGTGACTCAACCTCTGATATTCATTGTCCGAAGGACCCGTTGGAATGTTTTACTGTTAGGTACCTATAGAGGTATTTCTCCTAATGAGGGTCATACTATCGCTCTATACCTCTGTTAGACAAAGCGCCCGTCCCGTTGACCGCGGCTAATGGTCGTCTTGAGCCCAAGCTTATTATCACAAATCGCATACAAGTACAATTGGGCAGGATGACGGCAAATTGTTTAGTTACAACTTTACGGATTTTCCTAAAGTTCCAAAGGGAAGGCTCCGGTGTCCTTTCCTCTCCGACATATATATTTACATATACATATGTTCAACTCTTCGTTGATGTCATCTTTATGGAATTTCTTACGATAAGACGAGTTAAGGAGAAGAATAAACTTGTGCAATTTTAGATCTCCAGATGTAGTTCCGCAATTACGCGTAATCGATAGCCTAGCTTCGACACCTGGTTCTCATTCTTATCATCTACTTTACATTTGACTACTTACTGCTTGCTGACTGGCTTGCAATTTTTGTTGCGTTCCAGCCAATTCATCCCTTAACCAGGCGTTCTCTTGGCACAACCTTCTCACTTGCGTTCTAAGCTTTTGTTTCTCAGCCTCTACCATTTGTAAATGATTTGCAAGTGCCATCATGACCTGTGCTTCACCAAGGCCCAACTCTATCATCTCAATGTTCTTCGATAGCAAGCTAGCTTTGTCTCTCGCGACTGGCGCATCCTGGGTCTGTAGGGCTTGTAGAAGTCCCCCGTGTTCAACACGAAGGGCTTCCAAACCCTGGGATACAATTCTGGCACCAGCCATAATTTCTTCCTGCGTCATGGCCGTCATTCTACCAATATTTTCTATTTTTTTGCTAAAAATTGAAAAAGTAGAATTAACGAAAACTCAGCTGAAAAGGGAACATTAAAATTCCACGCAATGACTTAAATTTAAAGTTCAATATAACGAGTTTATTTTAAACATTAATTAAATTCGCGTTAGAGTATCGTTTTTAATTAATGTAGTAGAACCAATCCTTAATTCTTTACAGATATTTTAGAAATTTCCAAACGACACATTTTGAAATCATTTTCTGTAATTCTTTTTATAAAGTATATAGATAGAGGCTTGTTTTCATATATCGTTGCTTCTAATTTCTCTTTGTTCCTAAACAAATTTTGTTTTCGTTATCGGTTCCAGTATTAAAAATGTTATATAACGAAATGTAGAATCTTTTCTACAATTTGTGTTAGCATCAACGTAAACATCATAAAATACATTTATTACAATGATAAATACGCAATGATAACAAGACTCTATTTTGCATAGACCTCTGGTTCTCGCAACCAAGGCAGAAAGCATAAAGAAAAAGGTAAAACAGAAGTAAGCGGTATTTGGAACGACTTGCTTTACGCGCCAATAATTAACCGCAATCAAAAATAGGCATCGTGAAGTATTTCAGTCCAGGCAAGCAGAACGTATCCGGCATTGGTACGTACAGAGAATGTTTTCGGATTTAAGCTGGTAGAACGGTTTTATTTTAAAATAAAATAAATATACAATCTCAGTGATTCAATCGCCGATCATGACGACTTAAAACATTTTTCGAAATACTCGAACGTCGATTACTCTAAAATTAATTCGAATAAAAACTTACCCCATGTCAGGGCCACGTTAAATCCACAGAAATCAATGGTTTAATATATACGCGCAGGCGCAATTGCCGCGGCGCTTCTTCTATGCGACACCAATGTACCGAGTAAAAGTGAATTACCAAGAAGAGAGAATTATCAAAAACTCTTACGCATTACACATACGATTATTATTAACGGGAGGAATATTCGCGCGAAGAATCAAGTAACGACACGACGACAGGTTAAAATTAATTGCAGACTGGCAAAATTTTCGATAGAAAACTCACCCCATGTCACGACCGCGTTATAACACAAGCGAAATCAATGGCTCGGTAGTTCTGCGCAAACGCAACAACCATGGCGTGCTCTTTTAATGCGACAGAATATATATAGGTATATAGAGAAAGATGGTGAAATTTCACGAGGGAAGAGTAGAATTCGAAACGCCGTTGCCAATCGATAAAAACAAATCGGAAGAAATACGTGTTAGCGAAAAAACATAAAGAAATGATTGACGTGGTCGCGGCCGGATCAGGATTTCAGGGTTCTGCGCTTGTAAACCTTGACCTCGTGCAATCGTCCTTCCAAACAAGCCTTGACCTCACCATACCAAATGAAACACTGTATCGTTTAACAAATGTACTTGAGTAACACTATTTCGCACTTTCGACATTGATAACTACTTCCGATCAATTGATTTGTCCAAGGACTTATAACGTAGAAGGGTAATAACATTCTTAGTTACCAGCATGATAATCGTTGTGAATCGACTTTCCAGCATAAGCGAGCAGGAAGCGTGGTGAGGAAAGCACGAAAGTCTCGGGTCGATACATTGATTTTTTACGAAACCTGCATTATAGGATATCAACAGGGAAAGTGAATGTCGCAGCTAATATGTACACAATAGAACCAGTGACACATCGAATCACTCAAAATAAAAACTGATCGACTCGATTTTTTGAAAATTTCTTAATTTTAATATTAGAATACATAGTTAACGTTTAATTCTTTGGAAACGGCGAAATTGATCAGTTTGATTCCTATTAGCTCACATGACAAAATTTTTCATGTCACTTTTTCCTTCATCGACATATTGCGACATCTGAACGCGCTTCAGTTTACGATGGAAATTATTTTCAGTGGTTCGCGCATGCAGTCGCAAAGATTTCCTCGACGGCGTGTATTCGATCGTATTGCTTGAAAAACTGAGCAAAAAAGACGTACGTGAAGTTTCTAATGAAAGTGTGCGGCAATTAGAGCTTGGTATGTTTACGTAAAAACGTAGCGACTTAGATATAACTGACCATAAGCCTGGTGTTAATAGGAAAAGAAAATGGAAAAAATAATAGAAAAAGTACAGATAACGATCAAAATGGATTCAAATGGTATAAGGATTCGTAAGTAGGGGAACTACTCACATTCTATAAGCGTTCAGCGTTTTTGACATATCTGTTCTACCCATCGGTAATGTTGGACTCTGTTGGACCTACCTAATCCGTATACAAAAAAAATTTAACTTTCTACTATATCGATCTGTCTGTCGTTTCTTCGCGGACAATCGCGACTGTATTGTCACTCTCAGTCAATCGAATCTGTTGTAAAAAAGTCATTTATCTCGTTTTTCAATCGTATAAAAATAGAATCTGTACAATATACATATATATATACACTACAATGTGTCCCGCAATGTGATTTCTAAAGGGGGGCACCCTCGCGGAATCGCGTTTAATTCTTTACTGAGGACTAACGTTTGGCTTCGCACCCTCTTGCATGAGAGACCGACACATCCGGGGGCAGAGGGGGATGGAAAGATTGCGCATGCGTTCAAAATTCAGGGGTGTTCCTACAACTGCACGAAGAACGTGCATGGACACCGGTATGTCCACGCCAGGTATGCATAGCAAAATGAATGATGTCTTTCTACATTAAGAAGAGCTTCGTGCTTAGCGTCGTTACGACCACATACGCAAATAAACGTCAGTCGGTCAGTAGGAATAACCGGAGGGTGCGTAAGGGTACGATGAATGAAGCTTCTAAGAGAGGGTGCTACGCGTGCATGATACTTAACATTTCACGGGGACGCGTATCCGCGTCCACCTTTTATCATTCCTCCCGTCTGAACACTTTACGAAACAGGATACACAGTAAGAGTCTTATATCATGTCGTTACTGATTTTATAACGGCGACTTAGAGCTTAGAAGAGTTAGAAAGAGACTTAGACCTTAGAAAAAGTTTTCACATGTTATGTACATGAAAGCGAATTTTAAGAGATTCTCTTTATGGTGTTGCTTGTTTTGATGCACTTTTTCAAAATATTGCAATCAACAAGACCTTGATGTGAATGTTATAAAATATGCATGAGATCATCTAATACGAATCAGTGAAGAAAAGGAATTCAGAAACGTGAATCAGTTTCATGAAACAACTAATTTCTAATAGAATTATAGCAAAAACATATTCAACAATTTTTCGACACAATTTCTAAAAATGCTGTTGTTATTAAAATAAGATTTCGTAAAATATTATTTTTTATTAGCGTATTTAATTACATTTATTTTTTATATAGTTTACTCTAAATTAATATTTTTTGGCAATTACAATTCCCAAATACACTAGAATTAAAATAACCATTATTCAAAAAATACAATTAAAATATCTATCTATCTCTGAGATTAAAAAATTTCCGTTTGATTGATAATCTTGAACTTTTGCACAATTGAGAAAAGCGCACGATTAATAAGTAACTATCGAGTTTTAATTAGTTTTTTCTCTTCGCGGCTTTCTTTCGTAATTAATAGTGTTAAAGTGATGTACAGACATAAAAGCGTATCGTATTAATGAGAAGAGCTGGTAGATACATATCATGTAAACAAATGCCGATGCGGAGCAACGGCGGTAATTATTGGTGAACCAATTAATTTTGTCTGAAGTTTGCGGAATGTTTTAAGTCTCCGCAGAGCCGGTAAGAAGCACACATAGAACGCCAGTTTTCGCAATCTTTCTCACTTCAAGGGGAATAGAGACGAGGTAGCTGATGACTCATAGCATGACGACAGAACATTACAAGTGCTGTACCATGTGCGCGCCCGTTCGTAGAGAAGTGTATTACATACAACCGTATCTACCCAACACATAAAATTGCTTTCACGAATTTAATTCGACGAACCTGCTTATGAGAATGTGGTGGCGTGATTGACCATACAGTGCTTCAAAACCTTCCTCGTTTATCGTCGGACCAACGATTTATTCACGCTCATTTCATGTTAGAAATTTTATCTTTTATAAAAACATATCGATGCAAATATGAAGGCATATTATCGGAAATAAGATAAAAGAGAATGCTTCAAAAAGTTAATATTGTCACAATTGGTGAGTTGACCTTTGGGAATATCTTACGAGTTAAAGGTATATATGTATATTGTATATGTATATTGTATATGTATTACAAATCGATAAGAGGATTGAGAAGAGCACGTGCGTGAGCATTTGACGTAAAATGAGGTAAACAATACGTATATATACTATAGGTTTAATACAATTATCTTACATGGCAAAGCGCCATTTTTATCTTAAAAACTTTACCCTAGAAAAATATGAAATGTAATAACTTTTAAATAAAAATTTAAAATTGTCTAAAAAATGTTGCATATGTTAGTAGTAACCCAGTTCCATTTCACATTTACTGATACATATGTAGTTAGAAATCTATAACTTGATAAGTAAAATTTTGCATCGTATTTTCGAAAGTACAGTAGAAAGAGGTCAGTGACAGTACAGGTAGGATAATGAAATTTTCAACTACAAATGGTCGTCACAACGTGAAACAATCGAAGATCTATATTTGTAAAGAGTAACGGCTGAATCGCTGATTGAAATTCATATCATATAACAATTGCATACTCGTTTCAAGCTTCGTGCATATATAACCAATTGTGGTGACAATTTATAGAAGACGTTAAAAACTCCATTATACGAGTTCCTGAAATATCTGAATAAATAATAGAACCACTCCTTTGAATTGTTCTATAGTTTTCTAATTTCTTAGAGGTTAGGAATTCGGGCTGCATAATACGATAGTCAATTGAACACCTGTGCTAGTTTCTTTACCTTTAGATGTTCAATAACTGCACATAGAATAGATAAAAAGCTCACGGAAGAATATTTACAAACAAAAAAGATAAATCAATTAAAAAAAAAATAGATTGATATACTGTTAATCCTATCTCCACTTATCCGGTATTCTACGATTAATCTTTGCTTATCTACATACATTCATTTATGTAACGATACGCATAGAATACATAACAGAACCGAATGATACATGACACCGAATCATTTTTCTTAACGCAACAACTTTGACTCCTTTTAACGAATTAGTGAAAATCCAATGAAACGCGCTCCTTTCTAAGTGTACCAGAATAGGGATAATTATCATTACAATCATCGTCATGGTCACTGGTTTTCTGTCATGGTTCCGCAGAATCTTACGGAAACAAATTAACATCATTTGCTTCCGGTTGTAACCGCCTATCGAAGGCGTGGCAATTTAAAACCGAGGAGTCTGATTATATTCATATGACCAGAAACGCAAAAGATATTCGGAAATTTGATGGTGAACGAAAGCTTACCCTTGTGAACGGTCCACGCAGGAATTCTCCCCTGTTCAGTGTATCATCCCCCTTTTTTAATAAAGGGCAGGATGCCTCGATGCGACGAACCTTTAAAAGAATTTTTTTACGTTGAACGCGTAGATTCTTATAGATTTAGCTCATACAATATTTTACAATCGGTGCAACGACGATGTATAATGATTCACGGCGACGATAATGTTGAAAAAAGTGGATTCCACTCACCGATTTCGGTCGCGGATTCACTGTGAAACGATGCTCACGATACGAAGGAATAGTTGATTGAACTCTCGTTTAGAAATCGTCTCCACCGGCAAGAAGGAACACGAGAAAAGAGGCACTAAACTTTATTTCTGCACGTTTGATGACAGACTAAGATGGCGTGGACCAAGTATAAGTTAATAAAAGTACAATAACCACATATTTTACAGTCCGAATGTTGAATAAACAGCCATTAAGCGTAGTCTACACTTTGATAATAATGTAGACTACCGTCAAATCCCGTACAAATATAAAATGCGTTCCTTAGAACGAATAAATTGACGACAAAATATCCAGAATGTACGTCGACAGTCGGTCAATTATAAAAACGCGATTGAAGCGACTCTGTTCGATCGCAGCGCCAGTTACTGGAATTTTCTGAAATTCGTCGGTTTCTATGAAGCGACATCGTAATGTAAAATTGGTTTCTTTTTACATACCGTACCATTAATTCGTTCGTTGTAAACGATTTAGATATAATATAGCTCATCTAGTAGGAATTGACGTTTCGCTCAATAGAATATGCAATTTTTTGGCGTGAATTATTAACAATTTAGCTACGATAAAGAACAGAGATATAGATGCAAGTAATGATGACTAACTAGGCCATCATTCATTATACCTATTTTTACTTCATTGCTTATTCATACTATATACATACATATGCTTTTCAAATGGAGGAAATGCTTTGGAAATAAGAAAGAACTTGATATATTGCGGTAAACCATATTTATTTGAATAATTATTATTTGAATAGTAAATAGATACAATAGAGAACGTTTTTAGCAGGCCAACTTCCCAATAACGGCAGAGAACTATCAATATTTTTTTTTCTTCTAAAAGAGATGCATATCAATGTATGGAAGCATCGTTCGTTTTCATTTCTTTTTAAAACCTCTCAATAATTAAGAATAATGATATAGATTAATTCGTAATCGCCTTATTAAAAACAATTAAAAGTATTACCGTACAGATAAATATTGCTAACTTGAGAACAGTTAAAATTTCTCATACATGTAATGGCATTTATAATCACTCCTTGGCCTAAAATAACAAAATGCTATATTATAATAAGAGATTGCATTGCGACTCTTTGTATCGTGTGAGAAATGATCGTTTATCGGACATATATTTTTCTGTCGTTTTTTGTCTATTTTTTATGTCCGACATCTGAGCATCTTGTCGTTTTTTTTTTAAATGGCATCAATATCAAAATCATCCTCATCATCCGAGTCTTCATTGACTACAGCAGGCTTCTGTATAGGCGGTGACTGTTGTGGTTTTAGCGACTGTTTGGCTCTATCGTCATATTCAATCTATAACAGAAACAAATATATAGATTATATGTATAATTTGGAATTGTATAGAAATATAAGTTATTTACAAAACAAACATTTACCTCTAAATCGTCGTCTTCTTCTTCTGGTTCAGAATCTTCTTCTTCTGCTTCTTGTAACCAGGTTAAAAACGGTGCAGCTTTATCGTGAATTTCTTGGGATAAATCTTTTGATACATATTTTTTAGTCACCTTGTTCGACCATTCGAACAAAGCTTTTTCTTCCAAAATATCAGCATCGTAAAAGAGCTAAAACAATAAACAAAGTCTATCAATTAAAACATATACTCATAACAATTACAGAAGAATTCATATCAGCAATTTGTCTTACCTTCAGAATGCCAGGTACCTTCGGCATCAAAGCATCTTTATGGAGGGCTATCACTTGTTCGATTCCTCTAATTAGATATTTTTGTGCCTTGATATCATCGTGGGTAAAACGAAGGAGAAGTACTCGATACTTTTTGGCTTGAGCAGCAATATTCTGATCGAAGAGTAATTCCGCCAAAATCAATGGTGCTTTTGTCTTGATCTCTAGACGTTCAGCCTCTGCAATCAGCTCTTTATGGTTATCCAATTGTCCAGCATCGCGACGACATTTAACTAATTTATAAAACATATCCATCCTTTCTTTTTCAGTCTTATCGAGATCATCGCTAATAGTCATTCCCTTTGCCCCATCTGTTAAATCCTGCAAACGGGCTCTAACTGCTTCCTCCGACACGTCGACTGCCCAATTATCGTCATCTCCATTCTCGTCCGCCATCTTTTCAGGAGCCTCGACCACGATGTCGGTGGTGCTGGTATCGTTCTCCGGAGAACCAGATCGATCACCATTAGCAGTAGCAGTGGTTGTAGTGGTAGTTGTTTCACCATTCGCACGTTTCGAACGTTTACCGCGTTTACCCTCAGTTAAAGAGCTGCCTTGAACAGCAGGATTCAAGCTCGGTGGATTTTTCAAGATATAGGTGTTCAATTTATGATTACTTTCTAATAGTCCGTGATAGCCGCATGCTTTACATCCTTGCGAAATGGTTCCTTTCTTCGAGCTGACCATCAACTCTGTCTCGGGATTATCGCAAGCCGGGCATAATACATATTTGCGGATGAATCCATCCAACAGATCTTGTAATTTCGAAGCATCGTGCGATCCATTTACAATGAATCTTTCGTTTTTGAAATCGAATTGGGTCTGCGCTCCAAGCTCACAGCCGAAATATTTGGTAGGATAGGTAGCAGGTCTCCCAATGGCTTTGGCGACATCGACCATATTCACGATTACTGTCTTGATACCATTTCCCTTGCCCTCCACTTTGGCTTGGATCCGTGGCATTTTATAGCGGTAAAACGCATCGCTGACATTACGGTTTACATTGACACTCCCCATGGTGATTGATGATGTTTCCGTCTCTTGCTCCTTGCTAAATTAATGTCCCTTCCGAGCGACAACAGCAATTTCTGACGAGACGTCGTTGTGAAAACGAGCTGTCGGCAAGTGGTGACGCGAGTGTCAGACTGTTGAAAGCTACCAAGCTTCGTTCGGTCGGTGACTCTTGTTCTCTCTGGATCTCCTGGCTCCTAATCTTTTGACGTTCAAGTAGGTAACGTTTTCGTCCTCGTCCTCCTGGATCTACTTTCCACGTTTTCCAGCGGCAGTTTGATTGCTGTGCAGCGACGTTGCCAGGCAATGGCTACCCGATGGTAGCTCGTTACGTATCGAGTCAGGGTGATTTTCGTTGTCTGCGGTAACGTGTGCCGCACTACCCGCTGACGCCAGTCACGTTTCTCTGAACGGCTGTAGCTTCCGATGCCTATTACTAAAAATTAAAGTACGTATTAAAAATTCAATAT
The DNA here is from genome assembly GCF_000188095.3 of Bombus impatiens. NCBI lineage: Eukaryota > Metazoa > Arthropoda > Insecta > Hymenoptera > Apidae > Bombus > Bombus impatiens. The sequence continues at coordinate 375,050 of NT_176429.1, read as the reverse complement.
TTGAATCGAATTGTATATAATGTAATAATTTTCATAAATTCAGATCATGTCTACAGAGACTAATGTCCCTTACGACTAATGAGCTAATGTCTATACGATTTATTACCCTAAATATTAACCTGGAAAATTTTGAGGTCCTGTGCTTAGGCAGGACTAAATGATTTAGAAATCGTTGGGTGGTATCTTGATGCAAATATTGCCTCGGTTTGGTGGGCAGAGGGGGATAGTCTTCAATGATCATACACGCTGCCTGTCCGTTGCTTGTGCCCCTAAGAAAGCCTGGGTACAAGGTTGGTGTGGTTAATTCACAAGTGGCTCGTAACGAACGATTAGACCGGTCGAAAGTGATGATGTTGCCTTTTAAAAATCGCTTGGACAATGTCCTACTACCGCCGCCTTTGCTGTACACCGATCCTTTCCCTCTGGATGATATCCTGAATGTTTCTGAAATTAAACAAAAACCAATTAATCATTTACTGTAGAGGAAAAGCAATCTCTAAGTTCTAAACTTATTTAATTTACATTTCATGCATTTAATACAATACAATATAAACATTAATATAATATATTTTATATTTTATAATTCCAATTTCATTACTCAATTGTACAGAATAATATCTTTTCTCGGAAGCTGGATAAAGTAACAAAACGTCAGCTACCGTCAAATATTAACATAACGGCTCGCTATATCCATTTATTAATATCAAAGGAAACCTAATAAAAATTGGCCATTTGAAATTGAAAATTAATATTTTAAGGATTACCTCAATTATTATCATCAAAAACATACTCTCCCCTCCCCCTCTCTCTTTTCACCATCGAAGACGACTAAAAACGAACCTACGTTCAATCAGCCAAATCATCTCAACCCGAAGAAGACGTGGGACGCCTCGCAGACATGGAAAGAGTCGGGCCTACTAAAACCGTTCGCAAAATAGGAACATCGGAGGATGATTTTCAACATATGGCTCGTGGATCATTTGTGCGTGGGATTTCTTTGTCGATCGTTCGTGAATTTTGCTTGGTGTTTTTTAATATCATTTAGTTCGCGGCGATTTAACGATCGTCCAGCCGATGTTCGGAGGTGATCGACCATGCGAAAATCATGATAGCGAAAATCACACGCGGACCTGGTCGAAAAAGAGGAACGTCTCGAGGTATGAGTACCGGAAACGACGCCACGAGGATCCTTCGATGAGCATCGTCGGTCAAAAATGAAACAACTGAACGACGAAGTATGACAAAAGACGATTGAGGATAACGGGATATGGATCCACTCGTTTTTGAAGTGTTTTCTGCATCAGCTCGGCGATAGTATATTTAATGGAAAAATTTATCATTCGAGTACAGAATTTTTTAATTATCCTTTTATCACGTTACGTGACTTGCAGAAAGCTACGCGACTGAACTAATGTTATTAGTAGATTGCGCATGTTGATGCATTTATGAGAAATTTGTAGCAATGTATAGGATACATATATTTTAGAAAAATATATAAAATATCCAAAATAAAATTACAATTTAATATATTTCCTTTTTGTAATAAATCGAAAAAGAATATTGTGCAAGTCACTGGAATATGTAGCCTAAAATGTATCACACGAGATATCGAAGAAATTGAAAAGTATTGAGTTAGAAAATTAAGTTTGGTGAATGCTTTGAGAGGAATAACGGGATATATCACTCAATTTTTATTCTTTATACATGTTAAATATTGCAAAACATCGGCTGGTTTTCTACTTTATCGATGAGTAAATGATTAAATAATTAAATATCTCGACTTGAATTTATAGATTTTACTCTCGATCCTAATTTTTACTTATTATTAAACAAAGTGTCTAAAACCGAATTTATCATCCTCGTTTCATCCGCCGAAAGCAGCGTTCTTCCGCTGTGTTTCTACAAACTGAACCAGCGTAAATTCGGCTTAACGAATCGTCAAATTTCTTGCGCCAAGATAATAAAATTCAACAGACATTTTTTCGCGTGCGGAGTAACGATAGTCCATCATTGTAATTCTACTCTGGTTGTTCTCTAATGAAACAAATGTTTATATCACGTGATTACTTGAATAACATCAAGATTTCCTCGAGATCTTACGTGCATTAATACGATTCTTCTATTGTATATAACGGGCATTAACGTAACTGCGATCGAATTACAGATACAATTACGATTTATACGATAAGCACAGGCGTGTTACGTAAACCTACACGGCAACCAATCTATACTTTAATTTCTCATACAGTCAAATTGGCCACACGGTTTGACCCGAAAATCAGGCCACGATATTTGACGTCGAGCTCGGATTTTTCCATCGTGATACGTATACTGAATTAAACTCTCCGCGAATGTTCTGCATAAATATTCTGCAATCTTCGTTCTTTCAACGTCGCGTTTCTTTTTTCTAATTTATGATCAATTTTCTTTGAAAAGTTTATGCTAAAAATAGCAAAGATTTATCGTGAAATTCTTTAAAATATTTTTCTTCCACGATTCTCCTTGTTTTCTTTTATAGATGTTTTTTCTTTACAAATATTACGCGTCTTATCGTAGCAATTTTTTCTTTTTTAAACACTAGCGATAAGTAGACCGTAATCTCAATTTACTTCGCCCATTAAATATCATAACGATCGCTGTACTTCGGATATTTTATACAGGGTGGTTCGTAACTGGTGATACAAGCGGAAAGGGGGTGATTCCACGCGAAAAAAGAAGTCGAAAATATAGAATAAAAATTTTTCCTTCGAGGCTTTGTTTCCGAGAAAATCGACTTTGAATTTTCGCTTGGTACGCGTGCACTTTATCACGTCTCGTTATAATGGATCTCACTGTAGATCGTTGTCTCGATTGACGTTACTTTTTTAATTTTTAAAATTTTTAAATTTTTAAATTTTTAAATTTTTAAATTTTCAAATTTTCAAATTTTCAAATTTCCAAATTTTCAAATTTTCAAATTTTCAAATTTTCAAATTTTCAAATTTTCAAATTTTCAAATTTTCAAATTTTCAAATTTTCAAATTTTCAAATTTTCAAATTTTCAAATTTTCAAATTTTCAAATTTTCAAATTTTCAAATTTTTAAATTTTTAAATTTTTAAATTTTTAAATTTTTAAATTTTTAAATTTTTAAATTTTTAAATTTTTAAATTTTTAAATTTTTAAATTTTTAAATTTTTAAATTTTTAAATTTTTAAATTTTTAAATTTTTAAATTTTTAAATTTTTAAATTTTTAAATTTTTAAATTTTTAAATTTTTAAATTTTTAAATTTTTAAATTTTTAAATTTTTAAATTTTTAAATTTTTAAATTTTTAAATTTTTAAATTTTTAAATTTTTAAATTTTTAAATTTTTAAATTTTTAAATTTTTAAATTTTTAAATTTTTAAATTTTTAAATTTTTAAATTTTTAAATTTTTAAATTTTTAAATTTTTAAATTTTTAAATTTTTAAATTTTTAAATTTTTAAATTTTTAAATTTTTAAATTTTTAAATTTTTAAATTTTTAAATTTTTAAATTTTTAAATTTTTAAATTTTTAAATTTTTAAATTTTTAAATTTTTAAATTTTTATTCTATATTTTCGACTTCTTTTTTCGCGTAGTATCACCCCCTTTCCGCTTGTACCACCAGTTACCAACCACCGTGTATATTTTTGCATATCATGTGCATTATATGCATCTTTGAATCTTCAATTTTGAACATTCGCAGCTTGATAATATAATATTGTATTTCTACCGAAATGATGAGTAATATTTCTACTTCGAAATGGGGATGACATTCTAACGTTCTCGCGAGATTTACGTTTGAGATTTCGAAAGCTCCACGGATAATCCTCCTGTCACGTAAAACAAGAAACCGATAGAAAACAATCGTGGTTGCGTATTAACCGTAATATCGACGCGATCATTGTCGACAAGAAGCCAGACATGGCTCGTAACTCCGTAACCACGCTTCCGGTTACGTATATATAGGGTGTACCACACGAAGTACTGCATTTGGAATTTCTATTTGTGAAATAGCGAATTTCTTTTCTGACAAGTGACGATTTCTTTCTCGTCAAATATATATTATTTCCACTCAAAAATAAATTTGTTTTCCCTTGTAATTGTTATGTAACTCGTAATGCGTTTCTGATAATAGGATATAGGAAGTGGGTTTAGGAAAATCGATTATTTGATTTAGAATGCAGGAAAAGAGGAAACAGAGAATGGAATATAGCAAACGATACACAGAACGTGGGATATGATCTGATCAATATTCTACAGAAGACTCGACCGAAAGTTAATAATTTAAACCTCGTAGAACGATAAACGATAACGCGAACGTTGCATGAAAGTCTTCCACGACGAGCAAAGTTATTTCGCCCGTGTACGCTCCAATTGCGAAGCAACGTAACGCGGAAATTTACAATGAAACCTTTTATTTCGTATTGCGATTACGGAGAATTAATCCTCGCGTTGATTATGCTTCTCCTTGCTTCGAAATCCTTACAGATTCGTAAAATGGCGAACGAAATGTCGTATTATTCTTGAATTTTCATTTACGATTTTCTTCTCTGATTTATATTTAACTTTGTATCCGCGCAGACCAATGGACCGTAGGAGATGCGTTCCAATGTAATGGTTTTATATTGTACGACAAATTTGTATTTTCCAAGAGAAGTTGTGAATTAAATGGCATGATAATGGCGAAGGAAAAGCCGCAGAATGGTGTACGTGAAAGTGCTTGTTATCGTTGTATTATGTCATCGAGCAAAAGTGTTGAAATGCGAAATTGAAATGCTAAGCTGAAATAGCAAGTTGCAACAATGGATTGGAGTGTAAAATTATGATAGAAAGTTACTATGATGGAACGGATATTGAAATTTATAACAGCGGATTGCAATATCCAGCTACGGTGATAAATTAAGTGGAAATGTAGAAAAATGGTACGACTGTAATATTTTTTCGAAAAATAAGGGAAATACAATAGGACGTTATAAAATACACAGGACGATAATACTAGTCTATATTATCTACAAAAATGGTACTGATCGTAGTATCTGAACATATAAGACACAAATTCGTCTATCAAAGTTTAGCTTTTCCACAGTATCCTCAAATTAAAAATTTCACCACTTGTGTTCTACATTTTTTAAGAGTTGCTTAATTCAAATATTTAGTTGTAATCATAGATTGAATTATAAAGTTGCGATAACATAAAAATGCGAAAGTTCTCTTGATTTTTATATAATTTTATATTGTGTTATGTTAGTATAATGTAACGTTATATTAAAATTTCAATAAAATGTAACCTTGTAGAAATGAAACGTTCGATATATAAAATATCATATGTAACTGATTACGAGATTTAATCTTTTCATTTCGATAATATAAAAACGCAGTATGACAAACTGGAGTTTCAAGTGCATCGATAATCTATCAGATAAATAATCGTTATCATAAAACAATTATTGCTTTAATATTCGATGTCCAGTAGCTACAGATATTCACAATGACATGTATTTATAGCGAGAGAATTAATCACACAAAGGAAGCATCGAGTTCGCAAATCGAATAAATTCGTACAAACTAAACGCGACATTCTGTACATTCCGATATTATTCACCTCATATCGATGATGATATTTATATAAATTCTGCAATCAATATAAAATACGATCAATAGAAACTAATAAAAATATGATAAAATGTAATGAATTTTGTTTTTTTATTTAATATGAAATACAGCAATAATGCAACACAACAAGATATAACAATTCTCCTCTTCTACTTTTATGTAGCAAAAAGATTAAACAAATATTTATTCCAGTTGTTCGATACATTTCATATTATCGATTCTGATTTTTCCCTATTCATTTTGTTTCCTTATTTAATAAAAAAACGTCATAAATAGTAACAAAGTGTAATAAAATTTCGTTCCTATATTTAGTAGAAGATAAAATAATAATAACGAGACGATAGAACATAAGCAATTTTCCTTCCGTATTTAATGATTTTATATGATGGTGGATTAAAAATGTAAAAAAAAAAGAAAAAAATATTTTTCAAGTAAAATCCCAAATGTCTCAGGATTGAATACCTTCTTGAACTTTATCAACGTTTCCTCTTAAAATATTCAGGCACTCGTGTGTATCGAGCGGTCCGATGTCCAGCACGCGGCGTAAAATAACGGCTTAGAATTCTAACCGCGATGCTTCGTATCAATAACCATTTATCAATATAATACTAGTCGAGCTGTCAAATGAGCTTCTCTCCCATCTCTGTAGAAAGAGAATTTCGTGCACGCGTATGGCGAATAGCAATTACATCAATTACCAAATTACATGGCCAGACAAATTATTACAGTGGTAAACATTACAGTGGTACAATGGCTAGACTAGGATTGTGAATTTATAGAAAATTCAAATATATGGAAATATTTAAAAATACGAAGAGCGTATGTAATATTGTCTAGAGGATAATAGCCAAACTACACGATGTATATTACTCTATGTAAAAACATAAAGAATGCAAAAATATATAAAACTTCCGAAGCAAAATTAAAGCGATAGAATCGCGTCTGAAGCGCAAGAGCTACGGCGATGTGGAAAAAATATCCAGCTGAATAGATTTTTCTCTATGTTCCAAACGCAATACTCTGAGAGAATTTTAATTAATATCAAGTACGAAAGTACTATGTCTATTATAAATATATAATATTAGTTAAAATTTTTTAAGATGCTGCCTTTGGAATATAAAATGAAAAAATTATGTGATTCTAGATTTTTGCACATCAATGTAGCTGTTAGGCTATAAAATTATAACACTGTAATTCATCTGATCTCAGATTTCCACCAATAATACCAACGAAGAGTTAATTATTGTATATATTAAATAGAATTTTATTCTGACGAATGGAATTCAACTGTAGTGTTCAATGTCTATAACAATCTTCGTACGGTTTACGCGTGTAATAAACGGGGCATACGGAGGAGCACAGCGGGTAGATAAAGAGGAGCCAGATATTTTAACATTTTTAACCCAGGAGGAACAGCTCAAAGGGACGTCACGTTCACCCACTTCCTTCGAACCCGCGCCTCTTGTGTCAATTGTTTATTCCCCAAGCTATCAGTCGGCGAACCAACAGACACCTGGTCGAAACAGATCGATAAAAACATCTCCTCGTGAACTGATTCTTAGACAGTTCGCATTCACCGATTCTTCGGCTTTCGTCAAGAGAATCTTTCGAATTCCAAACCATAGAAGGCAAGCATTGAGAAGATTGAAAAAATGATTGGATAGTTGTTCTCGAGCAGAGGTTGGATCAATCATGAATCTGTGGTCGATCAAAGAACAAGGGGAAATTTGGACGCATATTTAAGCGTTTCGTACCGATAAGGTTAACGGAGCAACAATTATGCGGAACATTAGCATTACGCATTGTAATGATAAAACTAGGGCAATATAGCAAAGTATCGTAGATAAATAGTAAAATATAGAAAATAGAAGACTATGTAGGTCACCGGCGTTAGATGTTCTAACGATCGAACTACGTTAATGTGGAAAATTATTCTAGATAAAATATTTCATAACAGAATAAATATAGAAAACAGGAGATACTACCAGGTCACTAGCATTACGCACTTTAACGATAAAACGACGACTAAAATCGTTATTAGTACCCACACACAATTTCCTAGATAATGAGTAAAACATAGGCTTAGAAACGAAAAAGATTAATCATCTCCCACACAAAATCATAGAATAGAAAATCACAAAAATTAACGCATTGTACTCGCCACACCAACAATAATTATAACATATATAATTATAAAATATGGAAAAAGGAAGATCACGGTATAAATAAATTGACAAATATGTATAATCTCTCCTTTTATCTCAAAAAGTTGTGCACCGTGAAAGTGTGCTGGTCGATAATATAAAAAAATCGTACGATATATAATCGTATAATATAAAAAAATGTTGGAGCTACAAGGGGAAAAAATTATCTAACACGCGGCAAGAGAATGAACGAAGAGAACACGGTATCACAGAAACTGATGCGATCGCCATCATTTATCGAGCAATTTCATCGACGCGAAAATGTGCGAAACCACTCCCATTGGTGGCGCGATAAGATGAAATTCACCCTGTTGGAGATATACGTTTGATAATATGATATTCAGATAGTAATCTGCGTATATCGCGTAGATGAACCTCGTGGTGGAATATGGCGATTGAAATAGCAGAGAGCCGGTGCGCACGGTCACGTTGCATCGTGTCACAGAATGCGCAAAGAGGCCACGTCAATGCACGTTACGCTGCTCGTAGGAGGTGGCACTGAAGAGGAGAAGAGACCCGGAACACCCGGATGAATGGAAACCACGATGGCGATTAGTAGGTAATCGTAGCTATGTCATTGTTTCAAGATTAAGCATTTGGCGATGATTTTTCTACCTGTCTAAAAGTTTAAGGATACGGCATAGCAGTTTGGAAAAATCGTCAGTGCCGAGACAGTGTTTCAAGACGTTTAGGTCGAATCGTTATTTGTAAAAAATTTCCAGATGGATTTGTTTAGGATTTAGAAGACCGCGAATGGTCGAAAATTTGTTAGTATAATAGTTAAGAGTCATTTGTGTTAATTAATTACAAATTAAAGCAACAAGATCAATATTGCTCCCAAAATAAAAATTTGCTATTGCAATAATTGAAAGTTACCAGATCTGAGCATTACATCTGTGTAAATTGGGAGTCTAATTAACACAGTCTTTTTAAAAGAATTTCAAGAAATATTCGATGTATGGAATTTTACGACTAGAACATTGAAAAGCAGTAATCATTGATGCAAACTTCCAACAAAATTAAAGAAATCACAGACTAAATTAAGATATTCGAGAAAGATGGTATAAAATCTATTCGTAATCACAGAATTACTAAATTCGATCCAATTTTCGATTACTCTCCGATATATACCAAGAATCGGAACGATACAATGCGAAAGAGGCCACGTCAACGCACGCTACGCAGTTCAAAAGATCTCGGATCAATGAACGAAAAGCTACCACACGACATCAATTATGACTTCACGTTCCAAAGTACCTACTGTAATGCCATGCATTTCAAACTGAGTCCAACCTCTTCATCAAAATTCATCAAATCCAACTTTCTCGCATTTTCACCAAATGCCACCTTTTCACATCTACCTTAAACACTGCCGATCGAATAGAATGCAATTTTGGTCCCTCGAAAGGTTTGAAAAGATCATCTTACACTTTGTAGATACCAAACCAAGTTCAACTCAACCTTCTCACATTTCAAATCACGAAACGCAAAATTGTCGCATCTACCTAAAACACCACTAGTTTAAAAGAATCCGATTCTGATTCTCCAAAAGTTTCGAAAAAGAGCATCTTTTGCTCCACGGATGTTAAACCAAGTCCAACCTTATCACCAAACCCAACCTTCTTACACACCTATAGATACTAAACACCACGTCTTAAAGGATCGAAATAAAAAGATCTCGAGCAACGATCCAGTGTCCGAAAGATGTCGAAAGAAGCATCGAGAGAAAAAAGATCCTCCTGTAGAGGCAACGAGCAGCCTGAGCCCCCAGGAACGAGTATCGAGCGGGTGCGGAGGCGTAGCAGGGCCTGGAGGATCTTTACCTGCTCGGTACAGACGCATAAGTCGTGATTTGCGACCGTGGCTGCAGCTGCTGGTGGTCGAGTCGTCCCTATATCCTCCTCGAGACTCTCGCCAGAGGTAGGGAGAGTTTGACAGAGGAAGAGTTTAACTGGCCGGTTTCCGTTTGGTAGCCCGAGAAAAAACGCTCGATCCTGCGTAGTCTCGCGTAAATTTGTCAATTATTATCGTTACGATCGAGGGATTATTATTATACGTGAATTTAGATACGCGTTACGACACGACGTATTGCGAACGACACGCGTGTTGGACGAGTGCTTTCTGCCGGCTGTCGTAACTCGAGTCATCCTCGTCGTGCGCGTTCGCTCGCTCGCGGCACCCGGATCGGCCTGACGAGGCGCGCACGCGTCCTCCGGCCGAGGATACGCCGTATATTGATCGAAACTTGCCCCGATCTGGACGTAACGAACCCCGACGAGGAATTTCTGCTACGATTACGCGCGTCAGGCAAGGTCAGACCTCGACGATCTTTCGCCACGAGGACCGCGCTGCTGAGTCCAAGCTTCCTGGAGTTCCCTCGCGTGTTTCGACTGGTTATGCGACGAGGGTAAGAGGATCAGTCGATCGACACGCGTGGAAGATGGAATATAATATTTTTGCATCACAGAATGATGGGAGATTGAGAATTTTTAGGTTAGGTTCAGATCCACATGTTGGCGAATCATGCTTCCTGGAGTTTTCTCACTTGCGTTTGACCGATTATGAGAGGAAAATAAGAAAATTGGGATACGAGGAATGGAACGAGATATTTTTCCATCATAGAATATTAAGAGATATAGGAATAGAAAGAAATTTTTAGGTTAGGCTTGACACGTAATGATCTGTAAGGATTGTTGTACTGGCCGATTTTATGGGATGCATTATGTGGAATTAGTTGGAATGTTGAGGGGGTTGAAACTCGAATCGATAATATCGATAATAGTTTTGGTTAAGCAAGAAAGAAGTTTGAGGTTAGGTTCGGTCTTAGATCTTATTAAGCGGATCAGAATAAATTAACCAGATTCTCGTTTGTGGCATATACAGAAAGTTTATTAGTGGGTTGAGATTTACTTGAATTAAAATCTAGTTACGTCATGTTCTTGGTTGGACAGAGAATAAATAGCTACTAACATTAGCGTACTTTGTATATTTTGAATGTACCTTAAGTGAATTTGTTAAAAAAACTATTGATCAAATTGCGATGATAATATCATACTCCTGATTTAATGTAGGATAGCTTCATGATTAAATTGGATAAGCACAGAATGGTTCCTCAACCATAATGTAGGTTTAATGGAAACAGTAATATCCGATTTTCATCACGTAACAGTAATATTACTCGGAATATGCTCTCCATCTGATTAAAATGTGAAATATAACCAAAATAATAAATACAAAAAAAAATGTGGAGAATCAGATTGAAGATGTAGCAAAAATTTGATCGAATACTACGTAGAATAGAAGCAGAATAAAATTATACAAGAACTTTCAATTTTTCTACACTGTGTTACATATTTTTACAGGTTAACATGATAAGGAACGAAATATTTCCTCTGTCCAAAACAATAGATTATATCCATCGGAAAAACAAAGTCAAGTAAGATATTTTTCTTTCGTAATTGTATAATAGTTAACATTTTTAGACTGTGTTTATAATTACGAGATACAGTGAACGACAGAATGATTAATGAAATACTTCGGTCAAACCAAATGGAATTTCTATAATAACCGAATAATCTTGGGCCAAATCTAATAACCGCGATCCTTGGTTACCAAGACCACTGTGCATTGTATTTCCTCTGCAGGATAGGAGGAAAACGTTAGCTGCTTCTATTGATCACAACTAACCGCTTGATTAGAGCTCGACAAACGATAACGAGAAATCTTGCACCAGTAAATTACGGATTTCAAAGGAATTTGGATTTCTGTTATAAGAAACATTGCGCAGCCTCCTTTTCATAACGTAGAATATATCGGTCGCTTTGCATATTCACGGGATAACCGACTAATAGAAATATATTACAGAGAAACGAGAAATCGTAAACCATACTGAATTCCTAGCAATCGTTCTGCAAATGTTCATAAAAATCAATAAAAAGTCATTGCGTATGGAAATTAAATTTCTATCGCGTCTAATTAAATACTTCGAATCTCACAAGTCTCTGGATCGTCCTACGATGAATTATCAAAGACTAGCACGAGACTAAATGGTAATAAACGCAATAAGATTGCTGAAAATGTCCATCAACGAGTCCGGTTCTCCATTTTTCACGCACGACGAAAAATTACCGCTTGTTCGTGCAACAGATCACGCGGTTATGCATTCTGCGGACCGTTTATTATCCAGCGAACTGACGGATATGCATTATGCATTTTCTGGTAACGATCGATTTCCACCGATATGTTTCAGGCAAGGCTAGATCGTACGCGACTCGTCGCGGGAAGACATATTGCGGCCGAGACAGATTCGCGGCGATAAAACACGGCATGCGGCTCTCCTTATGCAAATTTCGTTCCCTTCGACCTGCAATGCCGCTCGAACGTTTCATTACCGCCGATACAGTTTCGCCTGTTATCGTGGGCGCAGGCGCGCGGTTTTAGGCGTTTGATCGTGACTCACATCGAGCTCATGCAAATTCCGAATTAATAGAACTGATAAAGGGGAAAAATCGTTGAACGCGTTCGAGTTTAACGAAGTACAATATTCGATTGGAAAAATGGAAAAGTGGCGAGAGGAAGTAAAAGGGTTAATGATGCACAACATTACGGTGAAAGCGTATAATTTCTTCATTCCTTGTAAATATATCCGCTTACTTTTTAAACTATACTAGTATACTTCTACTAGTAAAAATATCACTGTCTATAATTACAGTTACTTATCAAATTAGCGTATACACTTGCTAAATTAATACGTTCACTGTAATGTACATACAGGACGATTCATATTCGTTGGATGAGTAGAGAATCCTGTATCCGCATAACAAGATTCAAGATTGAACTTGTTTTCCATTTGCGTCGTAAGAATCAATTTTAGATCCACGAAATAACAATTGCTATCACTGAATTCATTATTATCGAAAGAATAAATAAGAAAAGTATAATAAATAGGTGAAATAATATTTCAACAATGTAGATGATATGGTACTTCTATGTAACTTCTAAATTACGTGGTGCTAAACGATTATTGTAATTTATCCGTCTGGCAATCGTCTACTAATTGAAATCTGGAAAGATAGAATAGCCATTATGAGACGTAGAAGTAAATCTTGTCACTCGTGACCTCAACAGCTTGCAGTACAATCGCAGCACAGTTTGCATGTTATTCTATGCGTTTCTGTAGTGTTTTGAGATTGCATCGTGAATTGTATAACGTACTCCGTGTTTACAGAGTGATCCGCGTAAAACGTTCTACCGTATATGTCTAAGGACATTCGTGTAAAATGGATTACATCTAGTGTTTTATTTGTATAGAATAAACTACATAGACTGTATAGCACGATCTATATGGTAACACATAGAGGACAATCCACATAAGGTAGATTATATGTAGCGTCACATCGTATTCCTACGTTGCATTGTGTAACGTATTCTGTTTATACAGGATGTTTCACATACAGTGTTAGACTGTAATTAGTACATGATTCGCAGACAGGATATTTGCAAATTCCACTTTGGATCAACAAGAGGAATGATACGATATCTTTTGTATATACGTTTCGAATTACATGGTATCCCATCCTGTTTTTATATGGTGATTCATAAACGATATTATCTTCGGATCTGAGAGTGACTCATATGAAATGTCGTTTTAACAATCGATAGCTATACAAAATATTTTACGTTTAAACGTTTGCATGATGTAACGCGTATAAGACATTTGAAATAAAAAAATATTAATCGCGCAAGGGCAAAGCGAAGAAAATAATTTCCACGATACGTGAAATGTCACGTGGAACAAGTACAGAAGTCTTAGAAAGCATCTAGCCAAAGGAAATATATTTTAACGAACAAATGCTTTTTAGAATATTTTTATTCCACTTTCCCCCCTTTCCCCCAAAATGAAATATTATGCTTCTTCGCTCTGTGAAAAGACCGGTTATCCAATCGAAGCACTTCGTAATCAATTTCTCTTTTGCAAAAAATCTTCTTAAAAATCCTATCGCCATTTATCGCTTTCGCGCGTTTCTTACGACACTCTATCGTAATAATACTCTTCCTCCGTGGAAGATAAGATAATACGTACGCATTACGAAACCTCTAAAGGAAATGAACAATTTGTCAAAAATTTATAACCGAACCAACCACTCGTTCCTAGCGTTAGAATTAATTTAACCAAAAAACAAATATATCTATCAATTAGTTAATTAATAGCATGTTGTATAATATAATTAGTTCGTCCAAAACGTTTCTCTCGTTTCATAAGATAATAGATGATAGATCGTCGATAATAGATGAACAACAGTTTCTATTTTATATTATTTTATTGATCCATTTCGTTCTGTTTCTATTATCATGTTCGTGCATAATTCAATAAACTAATATAAAACAAGGAACATCGTGCGTCTATTATTTCCTTATAAAACGAAAGAAACTTTTTCTGACAACCTAATACATCGGATACGATTTTTTTATTTTTTATTTAATTTTTTAAACGATCGATTTGAAGAAGAATACTTGGACGTGGACGTGCGTAAAATTTTTGGAGGAATATTCGATCGTTGGGAGTGAGGCTGAGATGACAGGAAGTAGGCGGAACGTGAAAAACGGCGTTGATCGAGCAACTGCGATTTCGGGCATCCCCGAAAATGACGCAACGAAACATAGTTCTATGCTAATTCATACAAGCACACGGAACTTCCGGTGCGCCATATCCAGCGTGTCGACTATTTTTCCACGAACTGCATCTTACGACAAGGTCAGACTTTCCGTTTCTTTCTCGTGATCCTAACATTAGAAACTAGCGTTGACCGCCTTCGCGTGTATCGAGCTCCATGATCTTTCTCAACGTATATAATGTCTTTTTTTGGTGATTTAAAATTTAACCTTGTTTATCAGAAGTGAAAGGTTGGCGAGAGAACACATAAGGGATATATATGGAAGATATATTTGGGAACTTGCGCTTACGACCGTCTGTTCGATACCTGTGCCTGAAATATCGTTGCAATCGGCATAATTTATGCGAATCTTTTTCTCAAACAACTCTTGCATCAGAAATTTAATTTACAAGGTTTTCTGCACTCGATCGAATGCCACGTGGAACTTTCTAAACGCGAATAAGAATATTTTATGGCTAAATAATACGAATTCTCCGGCAAACATATAAGTTTACTATAAATTCACTTATCCTTTTGTCTTTTACACGTTATAGAATTCTGTTAATTTGTTGCTGAATGTGTGACAAGTTTCTATATCTCGAACATAGAAAATGCACTGGCGCTGGAAAGTTTGCAAGACCGTCTGCTTTTTAAACGATACAACGATACTTCGTATTTATGGAAAATTGAAAAATACAGAAACGTTGGAAAAATACGCAAGATATCCAAAGTAAAATATTCGTTACGATATTTACAAGTCTTTTTATTTATTCTATCAATTTATGAACGCGTCGTCGACATAAATGCAAATTTCTCGGATGTTTCGTTCCCGGCTAGATTCACTGTTTTTCCACCGACATGATAGCCGTTTCTGCCCAATTAACTCGACGCGTTAAAACAGATGGAAATCCCTTCAACTTTGCATAAAATTTGCATCGTGGGACGAATCTCGTTCTTTTTTTGCACGTGTTTTTTTACCCTCTTGCGCCATATTAATTATAGCCTCGATTAAGCCTTAAGCCGAGCAAAGGAATCAACAACTTACAGCAAAAATAACGTTCTAAAAAGCAGAGAGAAAGAAATTGAATGAAATGGTTTGCGAAGATTTGATACGGTAAGGTTGAAGATAAACGACGCGTATTTCTTTCTAAACTGAGATGGTCAGACCAAGTCACGGTCAAGTACGTGGAAAAAAACAGACGAAAGGCAAGGACAAGTTTTACGATTTTACGCTAGCACGAGACGCAGCAATTTTATTTCCGTGGTTTGAGCGAGTTGCATGCCACGTCTCAACAACGAAACTCGTCAATGGTATTCAAATCGCGGGTTCCTCCCTTCTCAATTTTTTTTACGACGATTTAAAACAAAAATGTACGGTAGAAAATATGGGTCGCCGTAAAAATAATATCTGCAACGTGTTTTAACACTTTGCGGACGCGTGTCGGTATATAGCCGCCCGAATCTGTTCACAGTTCCGGACACTTATTTTCAAGTGGCTAGCGTGCGTCTATTTTTCCGAGCGATAATCTAAACTAAACAGTATTATGTTTTTGACGAAAGAAAATTATAGATCTTGCGAAATTTTATCTTCCGTTTAACGTAAACTCACGAGGTAGGACGATGGTCGAGTCAAAACGAATTTCAGTCTTTCATTTACATCGCGACCTTCAGATACCTACAGTTAAAGAAGAAATATCAAAATTCAGTAACGGATATAATATAAGAGTTAACAACCACCAAAATCCATTAGTTGCCCAATTACTTGACACGACGGATCAGATCCGCAG
Source organism: Bombus impatiens (assembly GCF_000188095.3). Classification (NCBI taxonomy): domain Eukaryota; kingdom Metazoa; phylum Arthropoda; class Insecta; order Hymenoptera; family Apidae; genus Bombus; species Bombus impatiens. The sequence goes on along the minus strand of NT_176429.1, from coordinate 358,787 downwards.
GCTAAAAAGACAATACCCTTTAGATTTGAACATTAGATTCAGCTAGAATCAAACATACTATAAACTCTTATAATCCAAGTTACAGTACCACGCAAGAATAATTTACTTATAATTCTCAACGAGAAATGATTGTAAAATTCTTCCAAATAAAAAAAAATATATATAAAACTATGTTACAACCAGCTACGCTCGTTAAGGCCCAGAACTGAAGACGACGCATCGCGAGTTCGAATCCTCGAATCCTCGAGATATATTTGCAAAAGATGAAAAAGCCAAAATCTCTCTTAAAAGTAATATACAACAGGCAAGCTCCCTTGCGCTGTTGTGGGTGTACTTTCTGGGAGTGCTTGGTAAAAGTGCTTTTGGTGTTTAAGCACCCAGGGGACCCGACGATCAACTCGCACTGGTCTCTACCGTCCCGCCCGTTGGAGGTTTTATTAGCCGGTAAGAATCCGGCTTCCGCCACCCCTAGTGCCGTCGCCTTCGCAGTTAGTGACAATGATGATGAACTAAATAATTGAACTAAATAATATAACTGAAAATAATACAAGCCTCGAAAATGAATAACGCAAACGTCCAACGTGTATATTTTCTCAACTGTACGCGCCAATACTTCTCTTCTAGAGCGTCTGCAAAGGGTTAAAACACCGTCGTTATCTAGGATATTCAATTCCACTACAAAAAGTACAAGATAATCGAAGAAAAGGAGTTATAAATTGAAGAAGAACGAGACGAAGAAAATGGAAAAGGGAGAGTTTGAAGATGGCGATAAAAGGCATAAAGGGGATAAAGGGAAATGGAGCGGCATGATAGTACGGAATACGACCGGATCGATTCCAATAAATAACGCAAGAAGCGAAGGATAATACACGAATACAAGGTGCAGGAAAATTCCTGCGACTAATTAATGGCTATCTTACGGGATCGTGTTATACCAATTTAATATACGAATTACGATTTACGTTCAGAGCCGGTTAATCGAGATCGATTCTAAATAGTCGTTCTTTTAACATTTTTCAGAAGTTTGTATTCTTAGTATATTGACATACGACATAAAAAGAAGGAAAGAAGTATTTATGTTTCAATGAATCTTATGATCTTTCCTCGATCGAGTTATATACGTAATAAAATCTGCTTTTCTTCCGATTTTTGTCTTTGGTCATTTTTGAGCATTTTTTTATCTTAAGTTTGTAAATATTGCTTCTGATATAATTACTGTAATTTCATTATAGCTTAGTGTTAATTTCGTACAGCTGTAAAACGATATCATAAAAATTCTGTTGAATTTTATTCGAAATAAATTCACTCAAACAATAAAGCGCGGGATTTCCAACCGAAGAGCAGACGATCAATCGTCTCGGTGGAATTAAGAAGAATACATAGATTCAACAACAAGCTGCACAATAAACGATCTAATTATCTACTCGTCGATCCTCGATGACCGCTTCCCTTCGAGAGCAAGTCATTCACACCGACCTTCCAGAGGCTCTCCAGCACGATTCGCGAGATTATTGAACCTGAATCGGCGAAGAAAACGAGATTACGGACATCGTAGCCTTGACCAAACGCGTAAATCTTCTATGTACGTACTTGTGAATGAACGAACGAACGAAACGTGTGATTCAATTCAAGATAAACTATAAGTCAAAATTGTAAAGATCAAAGATACAAAATAAGTTTGTATTTCGTGTTTTTAGTTGGATATTTTCATTCTTAATCTATCAGCCCATTAAGGATCAACGAACTGCTATCGTATTACGTACTATAAATACTTTAATTTGAAACTTTTACTCTTCTTGGAACATCGATGGAAAGAAATTCCTTTCCACACCCACAAGGTGGTATTATCATAAAGCTATCGTCAAATGGATCTATTTAACCAATTTAGAAGTTTCTCTAATAAAAGTGTTCTACTTTTGGAGTATCGTTTATTTTTCGAATGAATCGCAGAGAAAATAAACTACAAAGAAGAATGAATGAATTCTTCATGATGATGTAAACATTGAAAGCAACTTGTTTTTTGAGATTGGAAAATTCATAGCAAACTATAGCAAGATCTATGGTTCGTAATACTAGATTGCTGCATAGATTCTACTTCATATATGTAAACTATCGATGTTACGATAAATGCAATATTCCTGTGTATGTCGATTAATCTGCAAAATCCAAAGATTTAGAAATTAACATCTGATTCAACAGCTAGATATAGAGAGGCCAAGTATATCAATTCATTTCTCACGTCGTTATTTATCAAAGAAATATTGCAAATGATCTTTCTTCTTCTTTGTCCGAATCGTCTCGAGGAAAATATAAAATAATCGTCATTGATATACGTGATTAATCATTTTAGTCGCGAGTTAAACATAGTCTTAAAAGATCTTTTCGTTTATCGAGATAAGAGCTAGAACGAAACATAACAATTCGAGCATCTCAGCAGGATCAGATTACGATTAAAGGAAACTGGTTGGCAATCTCGAAACACCGTTTGAGAACCACGGGTCGCACTGAGAGGAACTGATTAAGAGGTATTATTTTGCATCGCTATCGAGCAACTATGCACGCTTAAGGGTCAGAGCAGGCCATCTTAAGCCGCAGATAAATGGAAAAAATAAGGCGAGCATACGCGAAGGGAGCGAAAGGTCGGATTACTCGAGTCCGTTCGAAGAATCCGTTTCGAAAGCAGACGTTTCGTGTTCTGATGATCGAACATCACGTAACGATGGAATAAAGTTGGACCGATACGTAGGTAGAAACACATTTTCAGATTAATTACCGGAAGAAAATATACAATTCAAAGCCAGTAAATCAACAATGTTGTAGAACTAATTTTTTCTCTTATCCATGAATTATTTCTTATTTTTTATTTTATCTACAATTTCTAAATATAAACTTTTATATAGATTTACAATAAATCTTGACAAAGATTCATTTTTCTATTTATATATGGTCTGTTCTTTCGTTTTCTTTTAATTTTTTTTTTTTTCGTTTTTGGAGGTTTTCTATAACAAAGAGCAAATCAGAACTAGCTTCAGTTACAGACAGATATATACCTTTCGTACTGTACTAATAATAATATTATAGTATAATATATAGTAATATCGAAGCCAAGGTCTTTTCGATATTCCTATGAATAAATCAATAGACGTTAAGAATAACATAAATGTTATACAACAGAGAATATAATATGAATAGGGGTTATTAATGTTATCTGTCTGCAACATGACATTTCAACGACACACTCATTTTAGATATTTTTTGAACCTTCTTTTACAGTAAAAAGCGATGACGACGTAAAAGCAATGGAAATGCGAATGAATTTTTCAAGAAGAAAAAGAAAGCGGATTATGTAATTGACTGTCCGTTGCGGTAATATATTTCATTATTGCAACATTTATCTATTTAATTTGATGGTTCATTCGATTCTACTTTCTTTGCTAATTAGAAAAGTTCGCTTTGATCTTCGTCAGTGAAATTACCTTTTCCAATAAATTGCCAATAGAGTATCTTGTTAAAATGATGATCAGCTCCTAACAAGAAATTTATAAATACTTCAAGCACAATATTCTACTACAATTTTATATGCATAATTTACCATCTTCTTATTAAAAATTTCACAATTTATACATATCTAGTGTACTTTGGGGAATATTACTCTCAGAAATACAATTTAGATACTATAAAATATTTACAGGAATGAAGAATCATTGAAATAATGTTTATTGAACGATTTAGACGCAAACAGGTCATGTATATCCAGAGGAAAGTGAAATCAAAATGTAAATATTGTAAGAAGCCAAACATCGAATTGAGAGTTAACCTTTCGCGATCTTGTTAATTAATCGCGTCCGATTAATTCCGATATCGTTCGTTTTTCCCCGAGAAAGCAAAATATCAATTACTTGCGATATTGTACATAAATACATACCATTTAAATTTGAAATAATGTGACACCATAAGTTTATTTAAGAATTACAAAATCACGTGTTATAAAATTTATCTTTTTTTTTTTTTTTTTAGTACAATACAAGTAAGAAATTGTAAAAGAAATCCTTCGCAGCTGTACTTCCTGTTCGGCTACAAGAAATAATAATAAAAAGCGTCATTGATCGTGAACCACAAGCATCGTTACAGATAAAGACCTCTTGTTAGATTATTTTCATCTGGATAACGCGTGGAACTTCAGAAAGAAATTATCAACGCTAACGCAAGAGTAGAAAGAGACAGGTATAAAATTTATTTTTTTTTTTTTTTTTTTTAGTACAATACAAGTAAGAAATTGTAAAAGAAATCCTTCGCAGCTGTACTTCCTGTTCGGCTACAAGAAATAATAATAAAAAGCGTCATTGATCGTGAACCACAAGCATCGTTACAGATAAAGACCTCTTGTTAGATTATTTTCATCTGGATAACGCGTGGAACTTCAGAAAGAAATTATCAACGCTAACGCAAGAGTAGAAAGAGACAGGAGTAATATCGCAATGGTAAATTTTAACACGTGTTTTTTATTTGCTTAATATGCGAGGAAAAAATTCCATCAATTACTATTACACGACGATATCTCTCAAACGAGAAAGAGAAGTTACGTAAATAGCAAAATATGGATGTATTTGAAACGACATAGTAGAAAAATATAAATATTTTATCAACTAATATTTTCAACAACAAAGGAAGCGTATGGTTTCAAATGTATTTACAAATAAAGAAAACAGAAATTTCTCCGATGATCTTTGTTTGCCGATAAAGAAGGAACGAGCGATGTAACTCTATAATTTATACAATTTTTCAATCTATTTTTGGAAATCACTCGGTACACACTTCCTCGAATCTCGATCGGTAAACATTGAAACATGCAAACGCACAAAAATAATGGCCTTATATCGAAGAAATATGGTCGATCGTGATAAACGTACAAAGTACGGATAGTCGATGATTCGATACAAACACCAACGGACAAATCGTTTAAGTCGATATTAACATGTATGTAATATTGTGATGGAAGAACAATCAAACTCGACAGTGATACACAACTATACGAACCTGTTCTTTTTATCGACAGTACCAAAGTTTGAATACATGGCTCGATGTATACCGGTTAATTTAAAAAATAATTTTTTCTCCGTGATACGATTTATTATAATTGCTAATTTAGTATAGATGATATAGCACTTTTTAAATCATGCGAAATAAATCAAACGTACAAAAAGATATAAGAAACGAATGAAGAAATTTTAAACACATAACCGCTTCTAACACCTCTTCCTAATATTACTTTTTAAGACATTACATCTCGTATTTTTTCTCGAACTTTGTTTCACTCGTTTCCCATAACCACCGAAATGTACATTGTATATATTAAACCATGATTCATCAAAATATTACGTTATACGCACGTTATCGCAATCTCGTGGTTCACTCAAGCGACGAAACTATCCGTTTCGGTGCGTTCAATAATCCGGTAAGCAATATCGATCCAACGTTACGTCGTTGTGATATGAAAGGCAACAAACGGATACGACGAGTAAAAGACGAAGATGAAACGTGGTATGCATGTATGTACGTTTGCTTATGGAACAAGCCGAAGAAAAGATTAGAATACGGTAGAAATGTTCAATTCCCGTGTAAAATAAACTGGTCGCGAATCTCGTGCACGTTCTCGTGTCCAAAATGGCTGGTCGCTAAAATTAGCGTCGGAAGTATACGAAACGATACCAGATAGAACATCGGCGATCGCTACTATACCATGTTTCCACTCACCTTGACGTCGCAGAAAAGTCATATAAAATGGTATCGCCCTGCTGGACGGCCGCCTTCTAGCGTGAAAATTGAACGGGTGTTCGTAGGTGTATCGACACAGATGGATCGCCCTGTCGGGTGTACCCCAGTGTCTCGTTTTACGTCTTTCAACGATGTCGCCTACGAAAGTCGGTCGTTGAAACGGTCAGTCGCGTAGACGTGACACCGTGATAATACTTCTGCGTACTCTCTATCCCTTTTCCTGTTCGATGACAAGTATCCCTGTTGTCAAATGGCTATTTGCTTGACGATTCTTTGTAAAGAATTGCGTGCTGTGAGTAACTTTATCGCTTGAGACGTGCACACGAAACGTTCCGGCTTCTGAGACGGCTACTATCTGAATACAACTGCAAACGAAACGATCCTCGAAACCAGGGCCGTAAACGTCAGTCGTGAATCCCCGCGACTGATATTTGTGCCACTACCTAATCTTTTTCACCAACGAGTCCAGTCAGGAGAGGTAAATAAAACCATATGATCTAGGGAAAACGGAATTGAATTCATAATCGAGGTCGTATAAGCTATGGTTTGAACGATGAATGATACAAATGATAAAAACTAAAAGATGATTTTTTTAAATGAACACGTATATTCTTTATTGAATAGAGCTTTAAACGTTGTAAATGTTATAAGAAAATTTAAAATAATTAAACCAATATTGCAACTGTTCAATTGTAAAATACGGAGTGTGGCAGATCACGTGATACTAAACTAAAGTAAATTAAACTAAATGGAAAATATAGAATACAATTAGTTCGTTTTCAAAAAATCCGCATTTAAAACTTCATCGAATATGCGTGTAGCGCACTAATTTTTGATTGAACATTTTCCAACTCAAATTTTTCAGGAAGGAAACCGAGAAAGCTTCTGTACACTGTTTACTGATCTTCACATATAAAATAATCTTCTGTTTGGTTGTACATGCCTGGTTGTAATAAAGTAAAATAAAACGTTATTTTTTCGAACATTAATTTCCGAAATTGGAAAATCGAATACATTTGTCCATATTGAGCTATACTGAGCAAATACTTCCGTTACGATGTATCAAGCAAATATATTACATTTAACAGGTCAGTTTAAATATTTTCTCCAATAATATAAAGCTGTCCCCGAAGATTATAATTTGCTAACGACTAATTAGCCAATAGTTGGAATACCACGTGACTAGTTGTATTTTGTATTTACTCTCACTTTGACTTTCAGGTGAGATGATACACAATTGTTTTGAATATATATCTATATATTGCGAAGAATTCGAATCTAATCATGCTTTTATATTTGAAAGATTTTGAAAGTCTCGATAAGTCTTTAATCTTGAATCTTTAAAGTTTCGATATGTGTTAAAAATCTTGATAAATCTAATAATCTTAATCCATTCAATATCTTGTATCTACAATCTACAATCTCTTTATTATATCCTACTTTTAATACTTTTAAGATTTGCTACATACAAGTCTTTTAAGACTTACATGATTTTCAAGACTTTTAAGAGTTTTAAATATTGAATTGTATTCAAAGTGATATGAATTTTTGTAGCATTAAATCGCTCAAAATTAAGATTGAAACCATCACTATTTCTACTTTTTTTAATACATATTTGTTTTTTATTTAATCCCCATGTGACATCGCACATTATCATTATCAAAGATGCAACAAAAATTTCGTGGTTTCATTTCTCATTCGATTCCTTAATTATTTTGATAAGAGATTCGTTGATGTTTGTCACTGAAATATTATCTTAACATACAACGATGTAAAAATTTATTCACTATATGAATACAATTGAAAAAAACTTTTGTTTGCTTATATGAGTATAAAAAATAACCCAATCCGGATTGATTTAAAGAAACAATAACAATGCAGTAATCTTGTTTAATCATAAATTAGAATGTATGCTTATAACCGATACGATATTAATATAAATTAATTAATATAAAGCCATGTGAATAAACAAGTATACATTTAACAGATATTTTTAGTATTAAATTTTAATTTTTCAGTCACAATTAAAAACTTATTAATAACAAACTTATTGGTGACTTTTTTGATGTTGTAGCTATAATTATAATGCTTAGTTCTTTCACAAGTACATATTTTACAAGATCGTCGTCAAAATCAAGTATACGACTTATTGATAATTTATCAAGAAATTTTCTTATCTTACAAGTACAGAAGTAAATATATGTATGCTTCAGAATATACTGATGCAATGTTATATGTTTCGATATTAGTAATTGTGTTGATTACCAACATAACCTCAATTTTGGTGGAAAAAGTAATTGTGCACGTGATGCGTCTTGGACTTCTTGTTATAGACCAACAAGATATAACTACTAGTATTTGTAGTATTGATTAACATAATGAATAAACTGCAGTAAATGTTATAATATAATTAATATTTAACAACGAAATCTTTGACGCTTAAGAATAGTAAATTTATAAAGTTGTTGGCTGTTGTTAATATTTGGTTTGTTAAAAGCTATTAACAAAAATGACTTCGCCGTTTACTTGCATCACATGCCGAGTAGCATTCAGAGATTTAGATATACAGAGACAACACTACAAATCAGACTGGCACAGATACAATTTAAAAAGAAAAGTAGCTGAACTACCCCCTGCATCTGTGGAAGAATTTCAGAAAAGAGTGATTACACAAAGGACCAAAGATTACAAAGAAAAGGAAGAAGGAACAATAAGTTGTAAAATATGTAAGAAGAATTTCAACACAAGAAATCAATATGAAAATCATTTATTATCAAAAAAACACAAGGAAAAGTGTGCAAAACAAAATGTTCCTTTTGAAACTGAAAATGAAGATCTTGAAAATAACGCTGGTCCATCGTTTGGTTCTGTAATTAAGAAAAATGTGCAAGGGGAAGTTTCTGTAAGAACAACTGAAGATATGGAAGTAGATTCTGATATCGAATCTATAAATTCTGACGAATGGATGGAAGATACTGAAAATCCAGTTACAAATAACAATTGTTTATTTTGCAATCATCATAGTAGGTCATTGGTGCGCAATCTAAAACACATGACGATTGCACATTCGTTCTTCGTACCAGATCCTGAATATTGCACAGACATTAAAGGTTTACTTGTGTATCTTGGAAAAAAAATTGTTGCTGGATACATGTGCATTTGGTGTAATGATTCTGGTAAGTTAATTTAAATTTGTATTTTTATAATTATAAAGAAATTGGCAAACTAATTGTATTTGTTCATAATAAATTAACAGGAAGATGTTTTCAAAGCGTTGAGGCTGCTAGGGCACATATGATAGATAAAGGTCATTGTAAAATGTTGCACGAAGGAGATGCATTAGCAGAATATGCAGAATTTTATGATTATTCATCCAGCTATCCTGATGCAGAAATTGGTGATCCAGATGCAGAAGTTGAAATACCAGAATTAGATGATAGCGATTACCAGCTAGTATTACCATCAGGAAGTATTATTGGCCATAGATCTCTGTTCATGTACTATAAACAAAACTTAAATCCAAATAGGGCAGTATCAAAGAGTGAAAAACTGCGTAAAATACTGTCACAATATAGAGCTTTAGGATGGTCAGAAACACAAAAAGAGGCAGTTGTAAAGAAAGTGAGAGATATCAAATATATGGAAAGAGTACAAGCAAAATATTCTACACAATTGCAATTTAAGGCAAATAAGCTGCAAAAACATTTTAGACCTCAAGTGAACTTTTAAGCTTTTCTGTTACATGTATAAATGTTCCTGTAAGACTGTATTCATTTTTAAACTATGTAAGTTTTATGGAAAATTTAATTGTTGCTGCTAAATATGCCGCACTGCATACTTATACATTCATTATTAATATAAAATTGCCTATATAGTTGAAAAATTCGTATTTAATATAGCTTGAAGTTATTTGAAAGGATTATTAGACATTGGTCATTATGAAGTGTAATGTTTATTTGGCGGATACTTTTACAAAATAATTTACAATATATTTTCGCAACATGTAACACCAATAAAAATAATACTTCTCGTGACTTTATTCTATATTCACGTGGACCCATTCAGTTATTCCTGTAATCATTAGCTAAATTACCGTTTTCGATCAATTTTTAGACACGGATCAAGAAATATTCCATGTTCTGTTAGTTTCTCATGATAGCTGCAAAAAAATGACTGCACAATCGAAGACTTCAAACATTTCGATACTATGTACGTATAATATACTTTCAATTTACCATCAGTGAACTGTAGAATTGTAAAAGAGAGTTAACAATTGTTAAACTATCACATTCTTGACATAGGGTTTCTATTATGATACTATCGTTGATATACATTCGCATTTCTTTGCGGTACACGGATACACGAATTTCTTTTCATATATCTTTTACTATGCAAAGCAGAGCGATTCGTTTTATTCTGAATTAGCAGAATGCAGAACAGTGGTCCAAAAAAGGAAATGTTAAATGGATCTTTTCATTCTTGTATTTGTCAACTCAAATATTATCGTAATATTATTACTTAATATTATCTTTTTTTTCCGTCTTAATAATGGCACACCATTCAGAACACCGACAAAGGGCAGTAACCGATGCCTCAAATTATTAATATTTTTTAAGAAAGGCATACGGTTCGCCCTGTTTATAGATATATTTCATAAATGCATCTTTAAGACAAACATACATTAGAGACCTGTTATTGTCACACAACGATACACATAGTTTACACTACTGCTCTTTCGTAAAATCTTTTTCTGATTATTAAAGATTTCTCAAGATTAACGTTAACTCTCATTTTGTTTTCTATTAGACTTTCAATTTTTAATCCAACACCTTCACCAACAACTTTAAAGCTTGGTGGGGAGGGGCCGGTCTGATTGATTCATCGAGATCCCCGTACAGAATCGTCGCCTCTACTTCAAGACCATGCTTGTAGCATACCTTCTGCGAATACATTCCCGTTGCATCAACTTTAAACACCTGTAAACATACAACAATTTCAACACTATATTTGTGGGATATCTTTGAGTGCACACAGACATTTACATACACTTCGTACGAAGTACACTGCGTGCAAAAATACCTCTCGAGAAAGTAACGAGTGCATTGCAATTTTACATCTTGGTAAACGAAAATCATCCCATGCATATTAATCGAAGAACATGCTGAAACAAAAGTAAAATGTGAACTTCTTACCAAAACGACCACGCCTCCACGCACGATCGTGTTGCACATATATATACACGAATAAATACATTGAATCTACTCTTTAACAAATTTGTAACTTTGCGTAAATTTCTTCATGTTATTTTACGATATTAGATTTAATAAATAATTTGTTTGTCATTTACATAAAAAAGCATTACTCAGTACATAAATATTAGCAAATTATAATTCAAATATGATGGATTGCCATAAAATTAATACAAGCTTCCGGCAGGGAATGGTAAAGGTCACGGAGTATACAATAGTACGGCTCTAAAGAAATTTTTCACCGAACTTAAACTGCATGCTTCAACAACATTTATCATACAGAGTTATCATTTTGTGAAGAAAGTTACTGTAATTACGATGATAAGGATGAAATACGATTTAGGATTATACCTTGAAACCAGCGGTTTTAGCGATTTCTATACTGTCTGCCATGAGAATGCTCGCCAGACCTTTCCCACGGAAGTTCTCATCGATACTGAGGATTCGACACTCGAATAACTCGTCGACATTGTACTTGTAAAAAAGATCTACTTTCTTGTTAACTTTGTACAGGAGTCCGAATATTATTTTGAATTTTTCATCTTTCAATTCTGCAAGGCGACGTTCAGCTTCTTCGCGCTCTCCCTTCTTCAGGATACCATTCAATGCCATACCAGCTATCTGATAGGACAGTACTTATGATCGGCAATGAACTTAACGTTCAAGGTCCATACATATCGTAAGAAAACCTTCCCTCGTCAATGAAATACTTATAACGCAGAAAATAAATTCACAAGTTGAGCAACAGTACATAATCATAATTTTTTTATTGTAAAAAAAAAAGAAAGGTACAACATTGGCTTTTTTAAATTCAGCTTACCATTCCATTTTGATCCACCAGCATCCTCGAGTATCCCTGCTTTAAAGTGAGTAGACAATGTCTTTCCAGCTCGAATTGGCTCTCCCCTTTTTCGCATAGTCCTACCGCGTGATTCAACGGTTCGTCGGAGAAGAAATTCCATTTCAGATGGTTAATTGCATCGTCGAAACGACTTTCTGGAACACCCACGACCTTTAAATCATCGGACGACATCTTTGGGGTGGTCACGGCACGAATTTTCCGCGCACTGAAAGGATTTTCTACGCGCGCACTACCCTTAGTAGGGAGAGCTGACTCATATGGGAAAAGCTCCATATATTGATTGACCCAGTTCAAGAAATTTACTGGCTATAATGATTATGCATCCTTCTTAATTATTTCTAATGTGAAATTCGCGCTGATCATGTTCCAATAGTACCCACATTTTTTGATAAAGAATAAGAAAATAAACATATTAGATTTATGTTCTTGGGTATCACTGGAATACATTGTTAGAAAGAAATATGTGTTTATTGATTAATGAAAACCAGTGATGTTTTTACAAATTATATGAAATTAACAGACAAGTATTTCTGATTATCATAGAGGGGATTGAGTATTGATGAACAAAAAGAATACAAACATAGAAATGAATATATATATATGTATATGAATATCTTTATTCTTCATAAATTTTTACTAAATAATTGATTCTATAATTTTCCGTAATGTTGCTGTTGCCGCAAATTGATCGCGTAAAATTATATCTTTATCAATATAACAATATGAGTACATTGTATGCTCCAAATACAGTTTCAACAAATATCGAGTCAATAATATACAACTGATAAAAAATATTAATAACATTTTTCATTTATTATATCATATTATAATATGATATATTGTAATTAAAAAATGTTAGTAATACATAAACACATTATCATCTGCTTGTACAGATGTTTCATATTTTTATAATACAATCTTCTGTATAATATAGCTATCTACTGTGAAATTAATATTGTCCAAGGATATTTGTGAAAGGACTAAATCTATTCTCATGCCTTATTGGACTCATTCTTTAACACATTCATTCAGAATTAAAACATATTTTTTTAATACTTCAGAGTGTGAAAATATGTTGTGTACAGTGTTTAAAATAAAATGTCATCATCTCCTTCATCTAGGATATTTGCAGATTCTACATATTCTCTGCCAGAAGCTATCATCTCTGCCCTAGCTGCTTCAGCCTGTGAAACAGTTTAAGCATTTTAAAAGATACTTGATCAAAAAAGGTGAAGAATGGAATTATTTTTGGAATATAAATCTTACCTTTGCTTTTATTTGTTTCTTCTTATCCTGAATCTTTTTTAATCGATAGAACTCTTCTCTTTCCAATTCATCCAGCTCCGAAATTATATAAGCAAGAGTTTTTTCAATTCTTGGGATGATAACATGTTCAATGGCATTTACACGGCGGTTTGTGATTTTAATAACTTCATCCAAGGTTACAAAACTTGTTTGTAAAGATGCTAATTCCACTAATAATTTCACTGCTCTTTGATAATTCTTTTTCAATTTTGCCAATTGCTGGCCACCTCTTGCCAAACCTGCTAACTCATAGGTATCTGTACCATCTTGATAGGACTCAAACACTGGAAGATTAACACCAGCAACATTATCTTTCTTAGATCTAATTTTAATTTGAGCTTTTGTCACATTCTGAAGAACTACTTGATTGAAGTCTCCAGTTGCAAACTTGGCTTCAGCCAATGAGAAAGCTGCCTCTTTCATTACTTCTCCCATAAGAGTTTTTGTCTAGATATAGAGAAGAATAAAATTGTTATAAAAAAAGAACAATTATTCATACAAATAAGTGTCTTTTTGTACCTCAATAATTTTACCCAGAATTAATCTAAAACGCATTTGCAATGCATCTGCTTTCTTTTTTAACAAACCATGACCCTTTTGTGCTCCATGTAAACGGGATTTCATTAACATTTGCGCTCTGAAAAAAAAATATAAATTCTGTGTTATTATATTCACAGACATTATTATCAATATAATGAAAGAAGTAAACAATATGTACACTTGCTGTCCTTGTATAACAGTTAAAGACTACAATCTCGATTTATAAAAAAAATACTTACATGTTAATAATACGAATATATGAGAAATATAATTTAAACGTTTTAAATAAATAGGAATAGGGTTACACCCATCTTATGATGGATGATAACAGACTCAGAAAATTTGGTAATAAAAGAGAAAAGATATTGAATAAGTGAAAAATAAGATCCACTGAAAGAATAAAATAGAGTCGTATAATTTGAAAGGGAAATACTTACCCCCGAGAAGGGAAAATCGCAAGTTTATCTTTTCCAGACATAGTTGAGAGAACTATCAAGCAGACAAGAATGAAACTGATCAGCTGACTCGTAGGACCGGAAGTTTGAAGCTGTATATATAGTTGCGCAAAAATTAGCGCGTAATTTTAAAATTAGTAAGAGGATGAAGAAAAAGGAATGTAATCTGATTATTTGATACAGTGGGTATATGAAACAACTGAAAAGCAAAATGTCGCAACATTAACATTAGTACATAAGTTCGGAAGTATGTTTAATCAAAATTTATAATATCTTAAACTTAATTTAAACAAAGAATGAAATAAGGGGAATAGAAAACAAAAATCTTCAATGGAACATAAGTACCATACCTCCTACTCATTTGAAGAAATGAAAGATTGTTTCATGCAACGATTAATAAAAGAAAATCGTTGTTTTCGTATTAGCGACAGTAAATCAAATAACACGTTTAGAATAGACGTTTGCGCTGTCAATCCGCATAACACACGTAGAAGTTGCTGGCAACCTGGAATAATAAGGAAAGCCTCCGAAGATATTCTTATGAGAATGAACATTAATCGTCTTTGGATATAGGTTTGTATATATTCGACATAAAAACGAAAAATGAACGCTAAGTGGGAAATCCCTGTTCCAGGTCTACTTATTTTGGTAAATTACATTATTAATTTTATGAAAAAGAGAATGATTCATAAATCAGATATTTCTAAAGATTTTATACTAAATAAAGCAGTTCATGATGCTACGAATATTTTACTAAGACCATATAGACCAATGGAATCAACCTCAAATACCTATGAAAGTAAATATGAAGCAATCAATCACATCAAAGACAAATGGATATCACATTCACAAGATTTTTTATTAAGAATGGCAACAATTGCCTGGGACTTTTTGAATATTTTGAATATGTTCCAAAGTAATCTGATAAATCGAAACATACAAGAAGACAATCCAAATAATGATGTTTAAATATTAGAATCAATGTATTTTTATGGTGCAGCTTCTAGTACTGATGTGAATTGACAGCAATATAATGGGGAAGATATAAATATTAACTGCAATGTAATTAATATAAGTATTTTTAATAAAAATATACAAGTCAATTTTGTACAGTATTTTACAACAGGGACAATTGTCCAGGTTTCAACACTTGTCTTACATTCATATTTATTCTGGCTTCAGAAATGTAAGTTTTTGCTTTGATCCAATCACTCTCATTCCATGTACAGTGCTGATTATTATCATTCATTTCTATGTCACCCCATGGTGCATCAATGGTTGGTAAAATTTTTGGTACGCCATGGTACCTTAGACGGGACTTTCCAGACATCACTATTATATCTCCACTTCGTAGAAACATTGCATTAGCTGCATCCTCTTGTGTAAGTCCTCCAATTAAAAATATTGCAGTTTGACCAAAACTTATAGAGAATAAGGGTGCTTCCACATTAACTTCAGAATGATCTGTATGACCCGCTAAAGTCGAATTCATTCTATAATAGTTAATAATTGCTGCTTCAGCCTTAAAATCCTTAAAACCTAATGTTTGTGCTAAAAATGAGG
Source organism: Bombus impatiens (assembly GCF_000188095.3). Lineage (NCBI taxonomy): Eukaryota > Metazoa > Arthropoda > Insecta > Hymenoptera > Apidae > Bombus > Bombus impatiens. Next base: position 343,038 of record NT_176429.1, on the reverse strand, counting down.
TCAACAAAGACATCTCAGTAGGCATTTTTGTCCTGGATGTTTCAGAATATAATTTTGTATCCCAGTTATGGTGGTACCCAAATGTTGCCCATCTTAATTTTGGTAATAATTCTTTACCTTTGTCAGAATTTCTATAATTAATATGGCAAACATATTATTATTATGGTATATGGTATACTGCAAATATATTTTTTTTTATATCATCATATTGTATCTTACCCAAAACATATATCCCACCAATTTTCGTCTTTGTTTAAAACATTATGAGCATCTAAGTTTAATTTATGTGGCTCTCTAGAGTACTCTTTCAAGCATTTTATAATCCAATATCGTTGTCCGTATGTCGTAAATGGATTTTTTATAAAAATAAGTCCTGGAATACTTCGAAGTTCAAAGACTTCCCAGTCCTTTACTGGTCTTAATCCCAATTCATATTCGCATTGTTCGTCAAGTAACCTCTTCCTAAAATCAGTAACCTAAAAAGTATTAAGAATTTATGTACGTAAAGAATAAGGTTCTCATAATTTGTTACATACTTTGTTATAATCGGGATTATTCAAATCGATTACATCTTTTAAGTCTGGACAAGGTTTTCGACTTTTATAATATTTAAAACTATCTTTGAACATTACTTCGAATTTCGAATCATCGGCGCTGCCATGTTTGTTGGTTCGCACGTGTGCCGATAGATGGGGCTGCTTTATTCGTCAATTGGATCTGTGCAATTTGAAAGTAGATTTTAACGCAGATTCCTAAGCGAGATAGTACTAAATGCTTAGGATGTTTGAATAAGAATGTCATTTTGACCCGGTTCGCGATGGTGACAATCGAAGGTATCGGTTCTCCTATTCTAAATCACCGGATTGCAACTTTCTCTCGATGTTCACGAAAACAATGACGTTTTTACTACGACCAGCCCCAACGCATCTTGTCTAACCCACAAGTAAGCAATCGAAGATGAATCTATGATGTGACATGTGACTAATTGTAAGTACCGTGCAGAAACGATCGATGAGTGGACATGTGGACAGCGCATTCTGCATCACGATTATTCGACTCGTTTAGCATAATACCATCATCGTCGTATGGGCATTAATAGCCAGATACATATCGAAAATGTCTGAGCTTCGAGCAATCTTTTTTCTTACCGTGCCCAACCCCGTCCCCTATCTGTGTACGCACACGTTAATGGACTGTGACTAATTTTAGAGCGTAATTTTCGCATAATAACACTGCCGGGAAATCTATGATTTCATAGAAGCGAAGAGAGGCACGACAGCCGACTTCAAGGCTTTTCGAAAGCTTCGTGCAAATTAATAGTGCGCACCACGTTAATAATCGTCCATTACCATCGCTCCTATTCTCCATAAATTCCACCCACTCACCTAGCCCGGTCGCGAATAATTGTTCACCTGTATCTCAAAGAATACGAGCGAACCTTGTTCCAGTTATTAAACTGGATCTTGGGTTCAACCACTTCACTGATCCTGCTGGATTATATGTCTACTTACCACGTTGACAACCATAAGTATCACCGGTGAGACCGGGAATGTCAGAATTAATTAATATTAGATATTTTAGAATGGTTAAAATAACCAATTTGTTCTTTTTTTTTTTTGTAGAAATTTTATATTTACAATGGTATATTTTGGGAATTTTCTGTGATAGTTTGTAAAATAAATGGGCAAAGGTTTGTATCATATTTCATTCTGTATTCTTTGGTATAAGGGATGGTTCTAATATTAAAGTATATAAATTAAAGAAAGTATTACATTCGAAAAATTCATCACTTTTTATTATTATGGTAACAATATAGATTGTTATACATAAATACAGCATAAAGCGCTTAAACAATATTATTCTTTTACGAACACGTATATTATAAAAATTCACCCGGCAGTCAACGCGTTATCAATTATTATCACACTATAATTATTTTATTTATAATATTGTCAATTATAGTTAGATTCAGAAATTGTAAGAGAGCATCTACAAAAGATTTGTATCATAGTAATAGATGAACAATGTTGAAGGTATAAATGAAAATGAACGGGAAGAATCGACATAGGTAGAGCGGTAACACGCGAATACGAATATACCGGTGCATTAAGGGCGCGCGTATTCTCTGACAGTTTCATGTCAACAAATGTCGTGCCCGCGAGTCGCGCCCAGCCGTAAGCCAGGTCTGCACCAAGCAATCGCGGCGTATTCGCGAGATCAGCCAATCACGCACGTCTGTCACGTCACCAACGACCAATCGCGAACGCTCCTCATGACGACAGTCGCTAAATATAGCTCGTATATATCTAGGCCGGTCGCAACCGCGAATTATCCATAGTCGTGCGTCGGCAGCCGACGGAGAAGGACGGTGTGGGGCGTATCGGGACGCTGCATAGTCGTTCGCAACTGTAAAGGTAGGACCCGTACACGCACCTAAAACAAACCGTCTTCTCTGCACGTGATAAAGCTCTTTGTAGGTCGAGTCGGCTATTCTTGTAATATAATTTGAGGGCTGCAATAAGGTGTATCGAGGCTGCGGTAGTAATTTCATTAGACCTCTTTTAAATTGTCAAGTATGTTCGAACCGGAGATACAGTTTACGTTACAACGTTAGTGACATTTATTTGTCGATTTATCCGTACTAATGCGTATTTTAAAGATATCTTTTCTGATAGGCCGGGTGTTTGCGAAAAGCCAAACATATTTAAAAGATCATCGGTTGATTTCTTTATCATCGGAATTCGGAAGGAATGTTGCCATGAAACAGATGTCAAAATTATCAGTAATATTCCAGTAATATCTTTCGAGAAATACAACGAAAATCGAGTTCGCGAGTAGCCAAGGTCGTGCGACTACCAAGTGGAGCTTTATTACGAACATGTTGCATTATTACGACAAGAGTCGAGAGAAGAATATGTTAAACGCGGTGAAACTGCATTTACGTTCTGTAAGAATATTTCTCTCAACTCTTGTACGTTTTTTTCACATAGATACGTATCATAAAGAACACATAAAATCGTGAGAAAGGTCGTTGTAGTAACTTCCTTATTTTTCTTTCTTTTTCGAATTCAATTCGAACGATTGAAATATCGCGGTAACGTTCGTGCATCGTGTTTCCACGAATATGAAGTTAGCTGTGAAGTCGATTATCGTTTATAGCGTCCACGCGATACGGATCGAAAGAGGTGCAGTAAAAATTGTTCGCAACGAAAGTTTAGTATGGCCGTGGTAGTAAAACGAAAAGTATGTCGTTTCTACGATTTGTCACGATACAATGGATCCGTTTCGAGAATTTTTCGACAGGCATGGGCTCATGACACCTGAGGATGCACTCGTAATAATGCATGATTAGTGTCACGGAGAACATCTGGTGTAGTGGGGAATCTTAAATATAGCAAAACAGAACATTGGCAACATTGTCACGAATCTAGTAAAGACTATATAGCATCCTCACACGGTACCAATGCTCCTGATTGCACAATACCTTGCGTCGAACTAAACATTCAAACTATATACGCTTCGTTTTTTTATTCTCTTTATTTCTTTTTTATCCTTCTTTTCAATACGTTTATAATGGAACGTGCAACGTCGGTAAGAAAGAATCTTTGAGATTTCGCGATCGTTCGAGTATCTTTCGCACGTACGCGAATGAAAGTATAATGTTTATATTGGCATGTAAAGTGAAGTTAAGTAGGATCACAAATAACCGTAATCATAAAACCTCATATTACGACGGCTTAAATGGGGAGTGCGTTTATTATGAACGACTTAGTGTTTACTGGAAATGTATGCTCATAAGGGAACATATTTCTCCGTGGAAAAACAAACTTCATGAATACCTTAATAGTTCTGTAGTCGAACTATTCTTTTTTTTTCCTTCTTTTATTCTACGAGTATTTTACAAAAAAATATTTTGTTTCTCAACGCGTTTCTATTAATTTTGGATTTTAAATTAAACGTTGAAAATGAATTTACGAGAAGATCTATCGATTCTAGAATTTATGCCTTCGTAAATACCAATCATTTTTTCCCCACCTTGATTGTTTACTTCTGCATTCGTATATTAAAAAATAATTATGAAACTTTTTTTACGATTCATACGTAAATAGTTTATCATTACCAAGGAAAATTATTCATTATAAACAATTATTTCATATCGTTATTATATTTTATAAAAATATTAACAAACATAAAAAAGAAGCATGAGCCACATTTCCCAGCTAATATATGCACAAACTATTGCACAAACAATTTGTTACATAATATTCAAATAGCAAACAAAGTATATACGTGTTGGGATAAATATCTATCGTTATAAAATATATTTGATTGAAACACAATGTCGTCGACGATGGCAATTGTGTAAATTTGAATTTAACTAAACCACAGGAAAGAAAAAGATTAAAGCGCAGAAAGGAATAGTGAATGAAAAAACATATTTTGAATCGTATTTACAACCGATTCGAATCGTATCAAATGTAGAGATTCGCGTTCGCCAAGTCACGAATCTTAAATGTTTACTTTCGTTTGTAAACTTCCTTCGCGGCTGATAATCATTATACAATAATAATCTTATCTTTGCGTTCTCTATGCAAACGAGCCAATCTTCTCAAGGTGCAATCTGCTGGGCGTGTGATAATTAGCCGCAAGGTTGGACAGCGCAATAGTCGCATAACTTTTTGCACGTTGTTATATATTTCTTCTATTTCGTTTTTACCTTCTAATATTTAATAAATATTTTCACACGAGTCGACGTATTAGCAACTTGTAATGAGAGTTTGTATTTTTCTGCGTTACGACCTACGTTGAAAACCGGAAATGCTATCTTTTATCTTTTTTATCGGTTTTCGAATATTATGTTTCTTTTACTTTCGAAAATGACCAACCTTCCCTTCAATTTGGCCTTTCTTGAAGCAGTAATTAAATATTATATAAAAGTATTCGATAAATACTAGTTAGCTGTCTCTGCCACGATAAATTTTAACAAGGTTTTAGCGGTCGCCAATATCCTAGGATCTTAGAAAAAAATCAAGTTTTCTATTTTAATAAAAATTCAGACACCTACGTTATCTTGAGAATCATTGACTTTAGGAATCATCGAATATTAAAGGAGAAGATAAAAGATCCTGTTTTCTGGCCAACATTCGAAATCGAACGCCTACGTTGTTTTCGTAATTCCGAATACGAGATAGTAGGCTCGTTCAAAAGATAAACAAAAAATATTCGTTAGATTAGCTAAAAAATAAACATAGAAGCTATACTTTTACAATATACCCGCACCTATAACATATGTTGGATCGGTGGAAAATACTTTCGGTTTTCGATCGTGTTATTGGGTTGGTAACCAAGTGATCACGGATTTTGTTAATACCACCTAGCGACAAAATCCGCAATCACCCTTAGTTGCCAACCCAATAGAAAGACTAGTTTCAAACAGTTGGTACGACAAAATCATATTACAAGGATGACGTGTTGCATTTATCAAACGTTTGGTTTCCGTCGGAATTTTAAAGTCAATATAAATCGAGCAGTTTTAATAGTTAGATATGAAACACGACGAAATTATAGTAATATTATTACAGTACATATAGCTAAAAAAAGACAAATTTCCCAAGAGATATAGCCGTACATTATCGCGATATTTTTGAGTAATTATCTCTGGTCGGTCGACAAAGATTCTTCGTTTCTTCGCGACCGTGACCTTACTGACATTTAATTCTTAGATCGTCGCCGACATCGAAACTCACCCATACAGGATCTACACGTGTGTCAGATAGCGTGCGCATTTCCATAACGCCGAAGGCCGTCAAATATTGCAACTAGACGAATACCTTTGGCTCTTCTGTTGTAGTTCGTCTGTTTATCTCGCTTTCATCGAGCGTTTCTTTTTCCCCCTAATCCTGTCGAGTTTAAATATAATTTCTCTTGCACGCGCACTCGCCATTTACATCGATTTTCTCATATCTTTGATCATCGTCTGGTATTATTTTCGTTGTGGAAATTGTTCATCGAAATTCCTCTAGTCTGACTTATAGCTTCGCTTTAGAATTCTCAACTGTGCTTCTCATCTAGCAATCGCGGAAAGAAAGTTCAAATTTCATGACGTTGATCTCGTTATCGCCAAATGTTTTCTCTTTAATTAGAAGATGTATATATATATATATTTCCGACGTTTTGAAAGCATATTTTGTAAACAGAACGTCCACTTGCAGTTTGATCGTACAATTTCCAACTATCGGTTCCCATTTGGAAATCGCTAAACAAAATTTAATCAAATTCGACGACATCGATCGCCGAGTTTCGAATCTTTTCTCTTCGTGGAAAAATATATATTTCTTCGTATCTTGTCGACCAACTGGGTCGTTTACGATCCGACTGAATTCCCTTGTTCTTTCGAGTGATCCAAATATTTCTTTTCTCTGTTTTATTATCTTCGATCAATTGTTTGAAACTTTCGCCAATAAAAATAAAAATCTCGAGCTACAAATTCAGGGGTGAAATTTGAAAGTAAAAGACGGACGAAGTAGGCTGAGTTTTTCTTTATTCGAAGATCACTCTGGAAGTTCGTGTACATAGGATAGAGCGCGTCTTAATTGAATTTGCCGCGGTCAAGGGAAAACGTGTACTCGAATAAAAAGCTCTCGCGCGCGGTTGATTTATCGTCGAGGGATGCGCGCGCGCGTTCACGCCTAGAGGCCGCGAGTCACCTTTTTACACACAGCTGATTACAAAGTCGAGAGATGATATAACTGGATTTGCAAGTTGTCACGGTGAAAGAACGAGAGAGGTTGGATGAGGGAAAAAAGGGGACCAGCGGGGGAGGCAGGCCATTATTGTTCAAGGGCGTCAATGTACCGATTCAATTTAAAATGCTAACGCGCATCGCAGAGAAATGGCAAGAGGAAGGATTCGCGCGCGAAGAAAATAGCGCGCGAGCGTTCGAGTGGCGAATTATTTTTCCATCTATAGAGATCGGTTAGCTGGCGCAATACGGTTTTATTAAAACTCGCAGGGAAACCAGATCGACCAACTTTACCGCGATTAATCCTTTAGCTTAATCGTCGATGCTTAAGAGTTAAGTAATTATCATATATTCAAGGTCTTGTATAATAATTTATCAACTAATCGTCAATCAATGGTCTGGTCAATTAATCAACTAATCGACTAATGAATAAACAAGTATATAACGAATTGTCGTTTATACATTTCCATCGTGGATCTAGTAATTTTTTACAATTTTATAGATCGCAGATCTCCTTTGCAATTTTTACAATTCAACAAACTCCATCCGTCGTCTAATTACGAAATTGTTAGGATTATCAGAAATTGTTGAAATTTCCATGAAAATGATTGCAATACCAAACCAATATCGATCTTTCCTTAAAATGTTCGACATAAGAAAAGCTGTAGCACCGCCGTTTCAACGTCGACCAATCGAGTATATTCGTTCGTACACAGAAACAGGCGCGTAACACTTCAGATCGCTCCGCGTTCCTTCTCGGATGAATGAATACATTGTTCGATTTGTTCGATTCGTGGGTGGGTTGGTTATCGATCCCTTTTACTCTTATCGCTGGCGGATACAATATTTCGCGCGATAAAAAGATTACACATTCTTGTCGACCGTACAAAATTATCTACATGCTTCGAATCGCGCGCTTTCTTCAATAACATACGTATATTTACATACGATTTTTCCCTATATTTTTCCTCCGATATATATTTTTGCTATTTTGTAAAACGTTCTTTTATCCGGCACAGGATTTTACGATTTTTTTTTAAACGCTTACTTTACTCGCTATATCTTTATACGATATCCTCAAACTGTCTTTTTGCCAATGTACATTTTTTACGATTTCTTTGAACATTTTTTTATCGACATTTTTTAAGTTGTTGTTACTGGCTGTGGAAAAATGAAATCGCTTAAATGAATTCACACAGGTCGAACTTGTAGAAATGCAAAAATTCCGGTTATCTATTTATCATTCTACAGGTGATATCGTTTGCAAGTATTTTTGCCATTTATACGAATATTTGCATATGAGTGCGCGATGTCTAGCCCGATGAATCGACCATGCGATAGATAAGCGATTAAGCAAAAAGAGAAGAGGTGGGAGTATATTAGTTTAATGTATCTTATCGGGATCCATTGTCGACAATGTATTGTAATTATGATACGTATTATGCATTACATAAGCGTTTCCACGCGAACAAACGATATACAGTTTGGTTTCTTTGCCGTTGGATCCATTGTATTCGTCGTTTTTTCAAGATTATACAGTTTATCGAATTTGGTTTTTTAACACCATGATCGAAAGTATAGTTGTTGCGCGTCGAAATACCGAGCTGGATCAACAGCGCGAGGTAAATTAGAGGCAATGGGAGTTTCACCGTGCAAAAATTCGGCGCATTATAATCGCGTTATATCGTAATCGGCGAAAAGATTAAAATACGGCGATTAAAATAGCACTGCGCTCGATTAAATTCTTAATAGGACGCTAAAAGGGCCGAAAGCCGTAAAAACGTGACAGTAAAAAGCGTCTTAATAATTTCGAACATAAACGTAAGTTAAAGGAATATAAACGTAGAGTAAATTGAATATTTATGTGAATTTAAAGTTATCGTTATGTTAATTGCACTGCAGAATTATTAAAGACGGCCATGAGAATAGCATGTTAATTACGATGCAAGTTCCTATTTTAAGAAACAGTCGTTTAGGTTACGTCGATGCCATATGTTATAAAACTCAATTACAACCAAGATTATTGGTAGTAATGTTGTACAATAGAAAGGAAAATCGAGGAACTTTGTGGAAAACAGGCTCGCGTAAGGCGGAATGACGCATCGAGTAAATCGTGTTGAAAGCTTTGGTTCTAAAAGTTTTAATAACAGCTACCTTCCAATTAACAATTGTAATATCGCTCTTTAAGAACTTTGCTCTTGTCGTATTCGTCAATGAAATCGGAATTTCATAATGCTAGGAAATTCTATAGTTGCACAGAGTATTTGCATATCATTCTAGTCGTTACGGTATTTACCGATTAATTTTACTAATTAATTAATATATTCGCGGTCTTTATAAGCGTTCGAATACTTCGATAAATAACCGTATGGTCGACGATATACTTTGCTAATGAAATTGCGAAATTTGCAAAAAGTGAAAGTCAGGCAGATTGACTCGAAAGAGCTTCGTATATTGTGCAACAAGCTAATACGTTCGAAGCGGGAAAAATGAACGATCACGCGAGTCGGCGGCTCTTTTAATGGGACAAATTCTACGAGGAATCGCGTTTCATCGGGGTAAGGGCAACGATGTACGATATTCTGCTCGTAATTCATCGCAAACGAGCGGCAACAAATCTGTGTCACTTTAGAGATCAAAGCGAGAAGTCGAAGTCTTACAACGCGGCCGCTTCTTCTTAAATCGTTTTTGTCGGAACGAGCACCCGGAACAGTTGTAAATAACTGCGTGTAACGCGCGACAACGATTCTAAGCAAAATTACCGGCCCCACATTTCGCACACGAATGCACGTATCACAGAAAGCGAGAGTAATTTATAATAGCAAAGAAACCACGATAAACCTAAAATCTCGACGTCTTTATCTCTGTGTTATCGAGTGCCGCGTCCACGACATTTACTAATTTCGTTTTGTTCTTTCCTCTCTGAAAAGGACAGGTTTACGACGGCCAGTGTGTTACGTGTCAATTAAACGTTTCTCGAATAACCGCAGAGCATCGCTGCGTTTTATCGTACGTTACGTTTCGGCAGATGAACGTAGAAAGTGGTGTAGCAATGGAAGTTCGTAGATACGACAGACGTGCTTGTTTTGCTACGTTGTTTCATTTTCGCAAGGTGGACCGTGTTTCTTGTAATTAGAAGATCGCGAATACTCGTAGAAATAACTCGTGAATGGACTTGGTTATTTTCACAAAATGTCAGGACGACGGTTTTCGAGTTAATCCCCAGTTTGACAAGAATTCAGATATTAAGATTTGTCGAGACACGAACATTTTGAAAAGCAGTATGGATCGCGATAAAATCACGACGATAAATCGTTTTCGATGGAAGCCTGACTTTACAGAAGTAAATAATCGTCGTTACCGTCGTTTTCGTTCTTCTTCGTCGTTCACCACGATGCCATAAAATATCGTCGACGTATGGAAGTCTGTAGGACCTCTGCCAGCGTCCATTACATAACCATCGATGGCTGAGAAGCCGAAAGAAAGAGGAGGATGGGAACACATCCTTAGGATTTCAAAGGCTGGATCGCGCACGTGCTCAGCGATCCTAAATATTCGAGTTGGCTCTGTCGCCTGAATATTTCGCAGTTCCACGAAATTTCCCTCGGATTTAGGTCTTCAAATGAACCAGCTTGCTCGATGAAAGACGAAGATACAACGGAGTTGCTGCATTCGTCGAGATACGGGTCTCTCTCTCTCTCTCTCTCTCTCTCTCACTCTCTTCCTTCGTAAATTTACACACCGTTGAAATCCGGTGCAAACGCGCTATTCGCTGTTTACGAGCGTCGAACGAACTGTTTTCTTCGATGCCTCGTCTCGTTTAAGTGGGTAATCGTTTCTGGGTGAAAACGAGAGACTCGTTCCAAGAAATAATCGCGTTCGAGTTCGTTGCATCCTTGTCGGGCCAGCTTCTATCCGCGAGTTGTGTCCGCTTTCAAAGCGGAGATTGAAGATCGAAGCGCGTTTGATGATCCTCGTAGGTCATCGGCAACTATTTTTGGGCTAGGCTGTGGTACAGCTTGTTTTAAGTGTTTCCTGATACCGAACCGAGTAAATCGGGAATTTGTTAGCGAAGTTCAACGAGTATGATAAATATTGGTTTAGTTCGAGAAGACGTTAGCCGTTGGTTGTAGTAGAAGAGATTTGGTTGAGAGGTAGTTGAGAAACGAGTGAGAAAAAATAACGAAGAATAACGGAGTGTTAAAGCGAGTGTTATTATTCAACGTGTAGCGTACTATTATCGTTGAAGAATTATCTCACTGGAATGTTATATCGAAAGGAAGATAACGTTAGAGGAATAGAAAAACTAGCTTAAAGTGTATATGTTAAAGAATGGCAAATGGTTGAAGTAAAATATTATTAAAATAATATCTTATATTTTATATAAAATTCATTTTATTTATCTTAGAAAATTGGAATAAAATATCGAACAAGATAGTAATCGATATTTTGTCTATTATTAAACTTATGTGGGTGGTATTCTTTTCAAAAGAGAGATCTATAAATGCATCTGTACGTTGGAATTCGAAGTGTCCATCGAATCTCTCAATGCCAACAAATATCTCTCAATCTGCCATTAAATGTCCGCGCATAGAAGAGGCTTGTTAATCTTTAGTCTGTGAACTTTTAACCACTGCTCGGTATCTATTCACTGTAGTCATCGACGGTAACTTTCCTCGCAATTAGCTTTATCTTAAAGTCGATCACCGACTCGTTCGCTGCGACCAGAGAGACAAACCGCGCGACCTGGAATCCCGCGTCCCTTGCGAATACTATTCTAAGAACGATTTTACCAATAATTTCCTCGTTGTTTCGTTAAAAATGGTTAAATGGCTGCGCGTGACGTTTTTCATTTTTTCAGAAACATCGCGGCTTCGTACACCTGAGCACTTTCGATATCTCTGATTACGAAATAATGTGTTCAACTGTTATGACACAACGGGAAAATCTCGCGACGAATCGTCAAACAAACGCTGCAAGGGAATGCTGCTGTGATTCGTGCACGAATCATCGACGAGAATCGTTGAAAAGTTGACATTTTTGCGAATAATTCAACGAATTTCTGAAAGAAAACTAAAAAGATAATTTTCCGTTATTCGCGCGAACGTATAGAAGAATTTTCTTCCGCGGAGGAAATTTACGTTGAAATTTTTCAAACGAACGTTAACAAAGAATCTTTGCCTTTTTCATTTAAACGAAAGAATTGTCTCTTTAACGCGTTTGAACGTACGTAGTCGTTACGAGGAATTCAAAGAATCGTTTCTCTCCCAAATTTAGAACCATTTTTGCAATTTCGAGTTTGTAGCTTCTTAGAAGTTCTTTGTGAGGAGGTTCGACTCGTTCTTAAGATACAAATTTGCGCCCGTATGTCGAGAACGATTCTCCGAGAAGGGAGAACAGCATGCGGGTTCGAGAGGCATCAATCTCCATTAATTGTTCCTTACCCAACTGTTTCTTCGAAAGATCGGACAACGTGTGGCGATCGTTTAGAAAGGGAATCATGGTCTTCGAAAATTCCACCGTTGCTTTCGAAGCAGGAAAATCCACCAATGACACATCTATTTGTTGCTTTAGGTGCACTACGTGCGCACTTTGTCCCGTGCAAATTATGATGTAACATTAACGTCTTGCAATTCTTGATACAACTTTTTCTAGGGAATACGATCAAGGTTACATTCTCGACACTGAAGCCGGCATTCTTTGTGTCATCATTTTTCTATAAATTGGAAGTTTTCTATGTGAATTGAATTACAGGCGAAAGAATTTATCGAGCGTTTAACGTTTAGTATTTTAACGATAGAACGTATTTTAGACAATTTGTTACGATATTTATCTTTCATCGAGCTAAAGGAATTTTTCGAACGTTTGCAAACATTTCAAATTCTTGAAAAACTTTTTGATCAAACTACCTTAGTAGCCAAAAATACGAAACTTACAGTAGTTACAATAAATCACATAAACTCTCTATATTTTTCCAAAAACAATCGAGTGGAGACTAAAACATTCTAATCATTTCTACCTTCATTTCGTTCCTTTTCATCTCCACAGAATTTTTCAAGTAGTATCAAGGAATTCTATGGAAAAAATTATCCACGAAAGTAAAAGATCAGAATCGAATCTCTTGAAATAACTTTTAGAAATGTCACGAAGAAATTCAGATTTAGTTGTCACGAATTTCTCTCGTAACGAAGTCTAATAAATTCCATTCGAAAAGAATTGCCCAAAAAAGTGAAAGATTATTTAATAAGAAATAATTAAGAGCCTCGAATTCTATTTGTATTTCCTTAAATCGAACTTTCTATCGAATAGCATATCGAAGAAGTTATTTCTCAATTTAACTGGTTTATCTCTATCGAACAAAGTAATAAACCAATCGGTATAATAGTGACAAACGTGCGTGCACGCAGTACAGAAGCACGAAACGTAAATTCGTTTCGGCTCCTCTTTCCTCCTTGCGACGCGATCATAGACAAAGCGCGCGCAAACCGGCAGCGTATGTAAATTATATGGCCAGGCAACGAGCGTGTGGTCGCATTACGGTCGGACAGGAAGCATAAATTTCGTTACGAACGCCAAACATAGTGTGCGAGAAGAGCGTGCGTAGGAAACGCCAGGACCGTTCGGCGTTTTCAGCAATCAACTCGTTCGATTCGTCGAATCGTTTGAAACGTTCGGTTAGATACGTTCGACGATCGCTTTCGTAACTCAATTCGAGCTTCGGTGGTGGTTGGATTAGGTGCTTGAATCACGTTCAAGCCGAAGTACTCTAATTTATGCGTATTTTACCTCTTTACAGTCGAATTTCTTATATGAAAAAATTTTGTTCTTTGTTTTTAATTGGGCTCGTAAGTTGCAAGCCTCTGTGGTAAATAGTAGCTTTTCCTATAAGCGATGCAATTTTTTTGACAGCCAAACGTTGGACATACAATGCAAGTTGTTACTGCGAATATTAAAGTTTCGTGTAGTGAAAATACCTCATTGGCAACTAAGTGATTGCGGATTTTGTCATTAGGTGGTATTGAAAAAATCCGCGATCACTTAGTTGCCAACTCAATAGAAGATTTACACGTTCATGCATAGACATTCGCGATTTATTATTATTACTCGTAGTTGGTAAAGTTGAAAAGCGAAGCTAATGATACTAGACATTACGAGAAGAAATATAACAAACGTATATATTCGGCTGTCCCAAAAAATTTCTTTTCTTTTATGAAGAAATAATAGATGCACAATATTTTTTGTTTTATTTTCCAATAGATTCTCAACGCGAGAATTGATTGTAATTTTAATAAATAAATAAATAAAAAAAAAAATAAAAAATTTTTCAATAGAGCAAAATGGACCATACGTAATCCAATAAAATAATATAAAACAGAAAATATTGCGCGTGTATTATTTCCTAATGTATTTATGTAAAATATGCTCTTTTTTTTTTTATTTGGTAGACTATTTACAATCAATTCTCATTGAGAATTATAAGTAAATTATGTAAAATATGCTGTATGCTTTTGTACATGGTTCTCAATCGTCGTGCGCGATTTAGTAATCTCCTGCAGTAAAATATTTTGTATAAAATAGAGTCCTAAGTTTCTTTATGCGTTATCGTATTTTTGCCTTCTTAGGTGTCTTCTGTATCTCGTGTTTTGCTCTTTTTCGTTTAATCATATAGAATACTGGGCGGACGCGAATCGTATGATTTCACCGGCAATTAATCGTAATAAGAAGGAACGTTTTAATTTACAAGGTTGTTTTCTATACGAAACACGATTCTCGCTCTTATCACGGAAAAGGAAAGCACGCTATCGTGACGGATAAAGTGATTTATACTGCCATGCTCGAAAGATTAAATCGCCCTCTGAACGTTCGACCACAAGGCTGCGAATCGATAAAAATAAAGAAAGTGGAATACGTTTCTCCGAATCCTCGACTATTCGTAGAAACAAAGAGTCTAATTTCTTTCTTTATCTTCCCCTTAATTAAAACAACGTTAAGACAGATTTAATTGCCTGGTCACTTAGCATATTTAGCTACACTTAACGTGCAGACTTCGCTAACTTTTCAACATTTGCATATCTCCGGCATGGATTGACGATAGAAATGAAACTTTATGCGAAACCCTGCTGTTCTGTTCAATGTACACGGAAGCATTTCATACTGTATCGCGAATCCCATGTTGTTAGAAACGAAATGGTAATCCATTAGGACAACCTTATTGTTACAACAACATTACAACAACGTTAAAGTTACGTAGATGGTACTGAACAATGCAAATGAAATAATTTATATGTCGTTTAAGCCGATTAAGTATAAAACTGTGAGTGGAAAAAAGAAATGATACAAAAGTTATAAATTAATCTATTTCATTATAGAATCGACAAATTTTCTCTTTGCAATAAAATTCAATTATACTGTAAAGTTTGATGTAATCTATATCTGTATTCTAATCATAATGAGAGACGATAACGTTCAAATTATTCAATAACGTAAAGTAATCGAAAAATAATTGCAAGTGGAATGTTACCTTGATGCAACCTGTAATGGAGGTTGAGACTATTTCCTGAGGAAGGTCTGCTCGTGGATCGATAAACAGCTTGTAAAATTAAAACTATAGTCTAGCTTCGTGAGTAACTCATCGTGCCTCCTGGTAAAGTAATTTGCCGTAATTAAAGTCGTATAATTGGGACAGATAGCGTCGTAATATTCCCGTGTCCCTTCGTACAGTGTGTTCCTCGTCGGAATCTGCTTTCTCTCTGTGTGTAACGCTAATTTCAGACCTTTTTTTTTCGAACCAGCTCGTTTCGATCTTGATCACCCTCCTTCGATGTTCCGTTTAATTACGGGCTTAATTGTGCGACAGCCAAGCCGCGCCGAAAGGTAAAACGAATCCGCAACGATTTTTCTTTCCGTTCGTCGATAAATTATCAGAGGAAATTGAATTTTTTTCCTTCCCCTTCTTTTTCTGTTATAGCCAAGCGGAAGAAAGGATCTCGCGAGATCTTTTTATCCGGTTCGACGAGAGACAGGGGACTGATATTTGATTCGATATTACAGAGAATTGTTCGAGATTTTAAGTTTCTTCTTATCGGATTTAATTAATTGGAGAAGATTTTCGTTAAGAAAATTTCTCTCTTCATTTGCAAAGTAGAAATATTAAGACAGTGAAAGCGAAAAATCGCTCGACACCGTTGACACAACTGGAATTCTAGATTTTCATTGTCAACGCGTAATACCGCGAAAGGCACGTGTATCAAATGACAAAATTATCAAACAAAAGTATATTTCGTAGCCTAGTAGTCTCACGTTCCTTTACTCTTCTCGTCCAAAATAAACCTGATACGCGGATCTGTGGCTTTACAATTTTTTGGGGATCTTTAGAATCTTGACAAAGAGAGGCGCGTGATTATAATGTTTCATGTATCTAGCCTTGGAATTTTTAAGATGTTTATTCCGAAGGCTTCGGCGATGTTCGAGCGAAAGAAGTTGGCAAGAAGCAAGTTGGTCGGCCACGAAATTCGTGTCTTTAGAAAGTGATCGTGAGCAACAGTTTGACAAGCGCACAAAGTGCTCGGAGGCATTGACTTTTCGAACTCTTTTCTCCCGCGGCGACCTCTCACCTTCGCAACTAGTTGAAATCGCTTGGCCAACGTGTACTGTTCCATCCAACAGGTTCGTGCTTTATCGTCGTTTCCCCTCGTGCATTCTTTTTTTTTACGACGGCCTTGCCTCGAATTTCACTATTCTTTCTATTTCTCGTGAGGTCCGTTAACTCGAAGCCTGGCTGAATGTTTATGAAAATGAGACTCGTAAACCGGTGGAAATTGCCGCTGAACAGAATTTAGACGTTGAAACGTCCATCTCGAGATAGCTATCTCGAGATCGTTCTGTTGCAACGATGAATTCCAGTATATAATCCTTTGCCACTTGAATTTTCTTCACTTACGAGACGTGATAATTATAATTTATAATAATAATCGATACGGCTTTTTCAATTTAACCCGTATTTATATGTCTATTATACAGGATGGTTGATAACTGGTGGTACAAGCGGAAAGGGGGTGATTCTACGCGAAAAATTGTTTTTTTAATTTCTTTTAAATTTTTCCATCGAGACGACGATCTACAGTGAGATCCGTTATAACGAGACGCGATAAAGTGCACGCGTACCGAGCGAAAATTCAAAGTCGATTTTCTCGAAAACAAAGCCTCGAGCGAAAAATTGTTATTCTATATTTTCGACTTCTTTTTTCGCGTAGAATCACTCCCTTTCCGCTTGTACCACCAGTTACCAACCACCCTGTATACTACTGCCAGGTAGGTGATCGCAGGATAATTCTTCTACTTATTCCGCGGTTCTTAATAACATCGTTTGTATTTGTCTAATTATTCTTTTGCTCGCGTGGCTGAAATAATAAACAGCGGTACAAAGTTGTTGTAACGATTGTAGCTGTATTCGAGAATCTGTTGAAAGAACCTCTTGGAACGTTTGGTTGGCAAGCGATACTTTGATGATTGGATTAATTGGGCGTGGAAAATTGGAAGTATTACAGTGGCATTCCTAAATTCCCTTGATTCTGATTTATACCTGCTGCAATATCTTCTATTAATCGCAAATACCGCTGATAAAATAGTATCTTTTTACGTTTTCATCGATGTTATCGTTAGTTTAAGAAAGTATCGTAAGTTTAAAGAGAAGATCGATCATACTGTCTGTTTCTATCAACTTGCAGCCTTTTTATCTGCGTCAGAATACAAACTTTTATCGTTTATAACGCGCACGTAGATATTGTGCGGTTATACCGTGCAGTTTCGAGAAGAATTTTGTAAAATACAGTGGTCTTTTCTATGTATAAGCTCTCTCAGAGCTTAGCAATGAAAAGCCTGATTTACCAAGACGCTGTTAGGTTTATTATTATAGCAGATGATTCCATCAAAAACAGACTCGTATCTTGTCTGTTGCACGTCACACTGTCTCCTGTTAATGGAACTTCCAAACATTTCGATCTTCTGCTTACTTATTCTCACAATCTTTCAACGTATCGCGGACTCTTGGACTCTCGTACTCTTCGGATTCCAATATTCGCAATTACAAATTTTTACGCTTGCAAGATCACAGATTCCAAGGTTTTTAGTTTCTACGTTCCCCGGGTCGTAGGTTCAAATTTTTAAATGTCCAAGTAGCTAGCCGGTGTCGCGCGTTTTCCAACCCTTTGATTTTCGAACTTACGCGCTTCTACGCTGCCGAACATCCAAATTTGTCCAATTCTCACGTTCCTATGCTTTCACAGCCCTTCGTTACGATCTTTTTCTCTTCCTCGACGTCTTTTTTCCTGGCTGTTTGGAGGCTGGTTTCCACGATTCCAGGGAATCGAGTCGCTCGTAAACTCGTGGGCTGGTCGCATGTTTCGTAGGAGTTTCATGGGATTTCGATGGATGGAAGGGGTGTCGTGCCGATGGTCGTCTGTTCTGTCTATTGGCGGTCGAACGCGTATGTTGCAGAAACGACAGCCGTAGGAATTAGGCTGCCCACGCTTATGTCGACGACCGTACCGAAAAAGCACGATAAAAGCTTTCTGGCCAGATGGGCACCGGTTGCGCAAGCTCTCTCGCTCTCTCGTTAGAGACAGATTTCTCAACATCTCTTTCCTCGTCCCGTTCATCTACATACACGAGATCTTCCTTTACAGAGACTTTCGACGAGCCACCATAAGACTTCTTTCGTGTTATCGTTACATCGTATGCTGGCAATGGTGGAACGCAGAATAATTACGTAATATTGCAAAACGCACTTGGGCGATCGGTATTTATTTAAACACCAAGGATATTCGCACTCCATTTTGGCTTCTTTTCGAAGCAAGTTTATCGTAAGTTTAAGATCGAAGGAAACTGTTGTTATTTCTATAGTCAGAGGTGGGATCACAATAGTTATTATTTTATTGAATGAATAAATTCATTACACCGTTGTGAGTCAAAAAACAAAAAATTTTTGTTTATAAAAAACAAAAAGACATCTTAAGCCTATCGATTAAATCTATCGATTGTAACTAGGATCGTCCTCTAGTTACTATTTCTTGTAACTAACGCATCTGCATATAGATGGCGAGCACGACAACTCACGTTGTCATTTTCGACAGAAACATTTCGTGCCACGTTAGGACGTAAAGAGAATCTTTTTAATCGTTAACGCTGCAACTGTTTTCACGTGTATTACGCGTGAAAATACAAAACGACCTCGAATTCGCCGTAATTAGTAGACTCTTTATTCGTCGTTCGAATTTCTTTCCCGTCCAAATTAAAAGGCTCGGAACTTGGCGCGTGGAAGTTTCGTCACGCGCGACGGGATTTAGGGTGAGAACCGTGGCACATGTTCGAAGGAAAACGAGTCGACCAGAAGATCGTGGAAAGATTAATTGCCAGCTGGGTCCCGTGCACGCGAAAGACGATCGCGCGTAGCCAGGATTTTCGGCGCGTCTCGCCGCTTTTGAGGCAAAGGGGGGGGGGGCACCTTCGATATATATCGTTCCTGGTGTATTTATGACTCGTGCTCGTTACGTGCCGCTTCGATGCATCGTACGCTTTACTTTAAGCTGCGTGGAAAATCATCGATAATACCTGGTTCTCGTCAAAGGCCGTAGAAATTTCTTTCGTCCACATTTTCTTTGATCCATATTCGCGAATTTTCCGCGAAACCAGCGTTTATCTTTCCAACATATGACAATTCCCTAAATATTACGCAACAGACCTTGGAATAGGTTGCTAATAGATGGCCCACCATTTGTTCTGCCGCGTTTAGTATAAGTTTAGAAGATAAATAGGTGCACGGCTGTAGAACGTGCACGTTATAGTCTTAATTTATTGGATCTCTCCGAAAGAAGGTTAAGGAAGAAGGTTACAGAAGATGAGAGAACTCAATGGAAAACCATTTATATCTATAACGTAGCAATCGACAGAGATACCATGAAAGGAGCGATTAGAAGGAGGTTAACTGTGAGAATAGTTTTGAGACTTGTCAGATAACGCAGAACTTGAAGACAGACGAGATGCGATTTTAAAGATGAATTAATTAAGAAAAAAAAAAAGAAGAAAAAGAAGGAAAATCGGGGTTATGCAATCGTTGAAACGCAAGAAACAAATTTGCGAGAATATAAATAGGAATGAAAAAAATAATATGGAGAAAGTTAGGTCGTTTAATCCGAATGAAATGTAACAGATAAATATACGAGATGCGAATAAACATCATAAACAAAATAAAAAGGAGGAGTTTCGCTCGTTGAATTTTAATAATTACATTTAATTGCAACTATATCTCTTTCGTAGACGTTGGAAAAAGTGTTCGGCTCTTAAATAATCTCTACAAATGTGGAATAATTAAGAGAAAAGGAGCTGCAGTCTGCTCGAAACTGGCCTGAAATTTGCATACGTTCTTTATACGTGTCTCTCGAACGCTTTCGTGAATTTTTTTTGCCTATAAATATTCTCAAACAGATTTCTGAATATTTTAGCGATATCGGTTACATTTTTAGCATTATTTTTCGAGTTACTATTTTTGACTCTATCTTTCCAATGATCTATCGATATTTATCTTTACAATTGTTTTTCGAAATATCTTTTTCCTGTTCGACGAAGATCTCCGGATTTGAGCCTGTAGCCAGAGATATCGATTCGAGCGGCAGTGGAAGATAATAAATCACGTTCGAGAATGACACGTTCGGATTATCGAAGATTTACTCTGCCGCTATATAACTGGAAGGTTTGGTAGTTTCTAAAAATTTGTCCGCCCGATAATTTTGTGTTTTTCGTTGAAATATTTCCTATCCGTAAATCTTCGTTTTGTATCGTGTTTTTCGGATTACGATAGAAGAAGAAGTATCGAATTTTGAGCTGCTCCGTCTACTTCTCTTGTCCCTAAATCTTCCTCGTTAAATCTAACGTACAGAACAGGGAGAACTTATCAACGCGCGCCCTATTTTCCTCACCATGTAATATATTCCAAACTGAATCTCGCCATCTTCGCTTTAGAACGTGCATGCTCTGTGTACATGCCTCGTCCCTTCAACGAAATGTTCATTTGGAAAACATCTCAAGTAGATCTCCTTTACCGCGTAATCATCCGCACCGCGTAAAGCAAACTTTATCAATTTTTAACATGTACCTTTCCTCTCGAAAGCTCAAGTGCCCTTTTCTTTCATATTCGTAAATCACTCGCCGTTAAAGAGCCACGGAACTTCTCCAAACACGTGTACCTCCCCAATTTCGCCTCTCGAGCCAAACGACAGTTCCACGAAGCATCATCGACGTCGGGATCAATCGCCGTAAACACGTTCGACGACTGGTTATCTTCATCCCAAAGCCTTTCAATTCCCCTCCTTTGTAACGTACCTTGGACGCGAACACGACGAATCCAGAAGACAACAATGGCCCATCTGTCCACTACGTGCCCTTCTCCGCGCTCCTCGCTGGCAGTCGCAGATAAAATCGATAAGATTTCTGGTGCAGAAAGAGGGAAAGGCGGCTTGTCCGTGGAAGCTGACGCGCGACAAACGCATAATACACTCGCGGCGCTCTATGAATCGGAAGTGAGCTTATTATTAGGCCACGCTCTGCGAATAGTCCGCACCTTGACGAGACGAAATAATAATGGCGCTTATAAATTCTGTAGCGTTCGAAGCGCGCCTCGACCGGATTCATCGAGGATTTTGATGCATCGCCAGTCGCTTTGGAACTTGATGTGGAATTTTAAATTTAGAATATTATCATTTCAATTTTCCTCGTTTCGTCGTATTTGTCTGTACATGATTTTGTAGATTTAGAAGCGATGATTTGAATTCGATGGCATTTGGGAACAGAAGCTGAGAGTTGGATTTTAAATAATACGTTTCATGTTATTCGCTTTTATTAAGTATCGTACAGTGTATTTCAATGTCAACCATCTATTTTGTCAAGTTTTTATCTAACTGTTTGATAATTCTTCGCTTTTGTCAGATTCTCTTCGTATATTTGGGTGGCGTTTGGAAAACAGTCGAACGCGATTTATAACGTGGCAAGGATTTAGCGACGATTATTTAGCGAAAGTCAAATGGCCGGAGGAAGAGTTTTCGAAGAAACTTGCCGCGTGGCAACAATCGAAAGCATTGTCTCCCGAAAACGTTTCGGCGGGAGATCAGCCGAATACCGAGTTGTTCGTGGCATACATCAAAATCAAACGGTTTCTATTTATACGTTTTATAACAGCGTGCAACGGCGACGGCTTCGATCGGACACCTGTTTCCATTCAAACAAACTCGGTTCTTCGATTATTATTTCAATCCGTTGCATCGCCCCTCGAGCTTTACATAAGCGCGCACTGATTACGTATTCGATCGGTGTGTTGCACTCGACCGATTATTTTCAAGAGTTTGCAGAACGATTTTTACCGATCGTTACAGCTTTCCGTTGCATCTTCGGTTCTCGATCTTTTGTTTTTTTTTTTTTTAAACTTTCGATGGAAGTTCGTTCTCGAAGAATCTTCGAACCTTCGAAATAAATCTTCTACATTCTAATTTCTGAAATTTTTATCATCCGATAGTACGTGATATCTGTCGGACGTAGTTATTTTAAAGTTGCAGCTAAATTTCACACTATACATCTATATACGATAGATTTTTGAGAATGGAATGGAATAATAAAACGAGGAAGGAAAGCTCTCCGACAGTTGGAAAATCGTAGAACGAACTTAACAGGAACGAAGATTAATTAGTACCGATTATTTGAAGTAGCATTTCGGTTAAACGAATCGAGTACTTGACGTAATTTAAAGAAATATTTCTATGTCTTTCGTGTCATAATATCGTATTGTGCAGATATTTTTACATCACGAGAATAGATTCTTGGAACGCTTGAAACTCTCTTGCAAAAATATATTAGTATAATAATAAAAAAAAAAAAGGAAGAGAAAATCGTAGAATGTTTTAGTGTGTTCTAATAAATAACTAAACGACAAGGAAAATAAACATTTAGAGAAATATACTCCTCGTTATAATTTTTCTTAACAATTTTCAACGTTGTATATTAAAACGCTAAAGAAGAAAGAAAGAAAAATAACTATATCTCGGGAAGCGCCATTCGGCGAAGATTGTTTTCACATTTATTTAACTCCGATTGGAGTGTAAAAATGGAAAAAGAGATACATACGTAGGTAGAAGTAGTTAATTAATGGAAATTCGGGCTTAACGCGCAGAATGTATCGCTTTGTTTCGCGATTCCACTCGGCCGACTATTTTCGTAGAGCTCAATTTCAAAATCTAAGCGTTCTTCCTCCTTCCGCTTCGTGGCCTCGATTCGCTGGATTCCTCCACATCCTCTCTATCATCTTCCCGTTTAATCGGTGTGAATAAATACGCGAGGGAAAATGACAAGAGGAAATTAGACCCACACACTCGTTTGTCGTTCGTTTGAAATCGTCGTCCTTTGTTTCCTCCATTTCTGGCTTTTATCTTCTCGTTAAAAGAAACACGGCGAATAGTTGGATTCTTAAAAATGAAATCGCTCACCTTCGTTCGTCAGTTCGTCCGTAGCAAGGAGACGAGATAGATCGCAGCTAATTCAAAGTTTTTACGCGTTTATAGGAAATCAGAAGACAACGATCGTACAGATGTATAAAATATCCATACAATGGTTTCTGTAACAGTCGATAGTCGAAACGATCTTTCACCGAGGTTCTACCGTTTCAATCGTGCTCGAAAAAATTACGAACTTCCATAAGAATTCACCATGTAGCTGTCACTTTCTTCTACCTTTCGATCTTTCAAGCTGTTCGACGTGACTTCTGAGTGGCTCGTGTATCCCTGACTCGTTTTCCCGTGGCAGCATATAGGTCAGTGGGTATATACGTTGCTCGGCTGGTTTGGCCACGAACCGACGAATCCGTAGGAGACCAGATCCGGTCCGAGGAAGTGGACTTTTTGGTCGGCGGATGCCAGGCCGAGGAGGCCCGCGAGGACCACTTGGAAGATGGTGGAGTGGCGAAGGAACCGTAGAAGGTTGCGAAGGAGGAGTTGCAAGGGCATTAGGCTCCGAATACGGAACGATAAAATTCTTACGAAACGCCACGTTATTTCCCTCTCTGTTGTTCCATCTTTTCGTCTTTCATACTCTCGTGCATCGAACTGGCACTCTCACAAAACGAGAGGCAGAAACGTCGGAGGTAGAGGGAGGATCCTCGTGCGTTGTGGAGAGGAGGTTGGGCAACTGGAAACGAGCCGGTGGCCGAAGAATTCGACGCTCGAAAACAAACCTCCGCTGGAGGACGCGTTTCGTTTTAGAGGACACGCCAGACACACGACGCGGAGCCGTCCGCGCGTCAAAATGTATTTTTGACGGCCGTTTGACAAGCTTTTAACGTTCCCCTTCCTGGCCTCCTCTTCTTCTTCGTCCGCCTCCTTTCCGCCTCCACGCAACGATGGATTTTCGCGCGTCCTGCGTGCCGCTTCTGTGCCTCGTTATTTTTGCGAATCGTGTTACGTAAGCGTGTGCGCTGCCTCTGGAAAGGTTACCGGAAAGTGACAGGTTCTGTGGCCGAGATAACGAGCAGGAGAACTGAAACTTTTTGAGGATATGCGAGCTGAAACGAGGCGCGAGTACGTTTCGCTTTGCAACTTCCTGCGACGAGGTTTGTAGTGGTTTTCGATTCGCATTTTCTCTGCATCTATGTGATTTTTTTGGGAATATGAAATTTAGTTTAGAAACTGAAACTAAAATCACTTGCTGCGACCAAGTTCCTGCAAGTTGACGCGCTGCAGATTCCGAGATCATTTTTTCGTATTTGCACGTTTCTCGTGTTTCGAGCGTATGCTGTATTTGTCTTACGTAGGTTTGAGAATATTTCGCGACTTTTAGAAATTTCTTAATTGATCATTTTCAGCGCGATTCACGACGAATGTCGAGTTAAAATACTCTATCCTCTGACAGCTGATCGAAAACTGGTCGCGCTTCAGCTAATCGATAAGGATCTTGAGTTTCCGGTTTCGTTATCAACGTTTCGCGATTCGGTTTGAATTCCTCTTTGTTCCCGCATTGATTCGAGCTCAATAGCCACGCTTTCAAGGACGTATCAATAAACTTCTCGTTCCCCGGAAAGGAGACTGCACAATAAGGGGAATAGAGATCCAGTTAGCTCCAGTAAACCATCGTTGAATCGTCGCTGAACGCGCGTGGAAATATGCTAATTCGTTTCTACAAATTAACCAACTACTATTTTACTTTTCCATGTATCGGCGAGTCACGTTGTTTGTTAAACTCTTAACGTTTACACGTGTAGATGGCGAATATACGTGGTTCTCGAGCATCGCATCGTGAGTTACTTGGAATCATTTTTCCGAAAAGCTCGTAATCGTAAATCGAGTAAAATCGAGTCTTTAATCATTTTTGTGACATTAATTTCGAGTAAAAATTAAAAGTCGTTGAACAAATTTCCAGAATAATTCGTATGAAACGTTTGAAAAAATTCATGAAAGAAAATTTCGTAATAATATACACGAAGTATATGAAAAAAGAATTATGTAGAAAAGAAAAAGTATAATAACTCGTGTAAAGCTCATCGTATATAAAATTCCACGATACAAAGATAGATTTTGCGTGATATACGTGTTCGTTTGTATATATAATGACAGATAATGGAAATCCTATGTACATTCGGCTGTGTTAAATTAATAATAAATTCGATTGTAAAAACCATTCAAGATAATGGCAAGTTTCCGTTACCTCTGTTCTTTTCTAATTAATTGGAAGTCCGGGAAAAACCGCAATCAAGGATGTTGCAGTTATCAGGCGTTCGAAATTCCTCCGAGAATGGTAGAAAGAACGTAACGGGCAAACTGTTGAGATTTCGTTTCATTTTTGCCAAAACTCTCTCTTTCTCTCTCTCTCTCTCTCTCTCTCTCTGGAAATACATTCGATCAAAGATAAAGCAAACAGAAATGAGAAACAATCGGATCTGACTTTTGTATTTTTATGTTTCGTAGGTATTCTCCTCGTTCCCTTTATTTTTCAATTATTCCATTGAATAATTCCACGAAATTACAAGAAGACCGGCGCACTTGTTTGTCGATCGAGCGTGAGAAAAGATCGCTTTTCTTTTGTTTCCGACGGAAATAATTATTTAAAGAAGTGAGCGGAGTCGTTAACGCCATAAGATCCTGCGATAAGCTCCACGTACACAAGTAACGTTTATTAAAAAGAAGTGCTTCGAATTATTTCACGATTGTTTACGATTTGCAAATAGAGGAAGGAAATTCCGAAATCTGCGTTCCGTCCTTGTTCGTTGTTAATCGTTCGATAGGATCTAGAATCGATACGAAGAATAAATCTTTCCAACGTGATTAACAGATTTTCGAAATCGTTTCGCGGATTATGATAAAACCGATATGTATCCATTTCATAGCCATCTCTAAGCATTCGACAAATTGGTATATACTCGTCGACTTCGTCGAGAAACGTAACGCTATGAGAAACTCGAATGCCATAAAGAGACTTCGTTCGCTTCCAACCAGCTCGAACCATCAAACCGCACATCCGCACTCTTAATCTCTGTTCTTGTTCCAGGTTAAATGGTAATCTAAATCGACCATGTACAACCTGAATCTGAACGTGAACCCTAGTCCGACGGCTGCCGCGGGTCTTCTCGGTGTCGCGGCGGCCGAGGTCACACCAAGGACACCGGAAATCGTAAACTCCCTAATCGCCATGACCAATCCCTTCGAGGGTTACACGAACGAGAGGAGCAGGGACCGTACGGATTCGACTAGTAGCGGTGAGCCGAGCCCACCGAGCGTTCAGCACACCTGTAGTCAGCTCATTAAAGAAGGTAGCCATCCGGTGGTGGCCTTGATAATATATCCTACAGGGTCCTCTCTTGTTGCCGAATTTCTTGCTCTTCTTCTTTCCTTTTACCGTCGAAACTCGCTATATATCCAAGGTTATCCGGGATTATCGGTAGCGATTCTGGTTTTCTAGGGACAGTACCGCGCAGAGAGTCTTGAACTTTCTACGATCGTAATCCTAATAACGGTAATTAATCGTATTTTTATCGATCTTTAGACATTTCCTTCGTGATGCTACTCGGTTGCCGTGTTTCTCTGGTTTTCAAATTTTGTGCAGATACTCGAGCGAGATAAATTAACTTGCGTTATAAATGGGACGATTTAAAAAATAGGCCGTCAGAAAGGTGCTAGTCAGAAAACGAAAATGAGTTGTTCGCAGTGTTTAAAGCGGAACGGTAGATAATGGTAAAAATACGGATAGCGGAAAATTGGAGAAAAATAATTGTCGAAAAAGTAGAGAGTCGTATTCGTAAAAACAAAACATTTTCGTTTGATGGATTTTTAGGAATGGCTGGAAAAAAGCAGAAAGATCGAAGGAACGTTCAGACAAGATCGATATTATTGTCAATACCTAAAGTTCTCGACATTGCAGTGGCTTTTACGTAC
This sequence comes from Bombus impatiens, assembly GCF_000188095.3. Lineage (NCBI taxonomy): Eukaryota > Metazoa > Arthropoda > Insecta > Hymenoptera > Apidae > Bombus > Bombus impatiens. The sequence continues at coordinate 315,837 of NT_176429.1, read as the reverse complement.
GATAATGTTGAAAACTTCAAATATTGACAATGATATATTGATCGGTCGAACGGTCGTTAGGAATATTTTGGTGAGCGATACTTTATATTCCAAAAGTCTTATTTTATCGTTTTTAGTAATGATTTAGGCGATTAACTGGTATTTGAACATCACAGGATTGAAGTTGACGCTGCAAACAAAAAGGAGAGCCAACGGGACCGGGGACGACACGAAAAAGAAGACAAAGAAGGAAGACGGGAGCGCAGACGACGAGGAAGAGGAGGAAGCGAGCAACAACAACAACCGCGGTGGAGTAAGAAACCTTCACATACTGTTCTCGTTAATACGATAAAGCAGTCGTGATGTTGGGCGATCCGCGCTGTAAGTCGCCGTTTCATCGATTTCACGGGTTTTCAAGTCAGACCGGATATACTCATTCCATCCAGTTCTCTATCAGTTACTGCTCTCATCAAGAACTCAAACGCTACACCATAAAATAAATTACTTTCATACAGCTGTTCTTTATAAATGTATAAGGTACTGTGCAAAACTCTTCGGCTACTTGGTAAACGAAAATGCTCTGCCTTTAGAAATTAAGAAATTGCTTCTTAAGAAATATTTGATTTAAGGATTACGTATTAATAATTCAACCAAAGATATTGATCAATCTGTAGCGTATTAAAATAAAGAAAATATTTAAAGAGATAATCTTAAAACCATAGGTTGTTCTTAACGTCGTATGGAAATATTTCCTAGAAATATCAATTGCTATTGCGAGGTCGTTAAATAGCCTAAAGCTTTTGCACATTGCTGTACTAAAAAGATCTCTAACGATAAGACAAGGCTAGAATTGTTCTTAAAGATCTAAAATTTTTGTAGCTAACTCCAGAGGACGAGGAAAGGCGCCGAAGGAGACGCGAGAGGAACAAGATAGCCGCTACCAAATGTCGATTGAAGAAACGCGAGAAGACAGTGACCTTGGTGCAGGAATCAGAGATCCTGGAAACGCAGAACCACGACCTGAAGTCGCAGATTCAGGAGCTGGAAACGCAGAGGCGCAGGCTAGTAGACATGTTGAGTCTCCATGGACCAACTTGCTTGAAGCAAGGTGGCACAGATACCTCGTACCAACAGTTTGCAGAACCTTTGCAGCTGCCCAGTTACCAGGAGAACTTTGTGCAGCCTCCGCCAGCATTGAATCAGCCTCAAAACTGTGTGACAGAATATCCGGTAAAGGTGGAAGAGTACGAGGGTGACTTTTATCGACAAGAAAGTCCCTTCGTGCCAACTTCAAACGCTGGTTGTACGGTTTAGTAGCTTTATGGACGTTCTAAAAACGTCTACCGCGCCATTTTCAGGAGTAGTCCTTGTGAAGATTCGGTTTACCGGTTGACGAATATGGTACGTTGTTCGGTTAAGAATCTAGGATCGTCTAACGATGAAAGAACAGTCGTATGCATTCCAAGAAGACGCAAAAAAGCGAAAATACCTATGTCGGTTAGCGGAAACGTCGTCTTGAAGACGATTTAGGAGTTTCGAACGAGATTTCGAGATTATTCTGGGTCCTTTTGCATCCTACTGAACTAGTATCATTAGAAGGATATTAAAAGTCACAAGTTACAAATTATCAATACCAAAATTGCTTTTCATCTATAACTTATAAAGGAAATTTTATAAATTAGAGATTATTCGATTATTTTATTTGCCGAAAGAATTGTAAAATTGTAAAGAAGAAATCTGTAACTGTAACTTATCATTTGTCATTTCATTAGTCAGCGATATTATTAGTTAGTAGATTATTACAAGAAACGACCCTGATCTCTTTCTTAATACTTCCGGTAGACCGAATCTTTTGGATCTCTCATCTCTGTTAATCGCAAGTCTGTAGTTCGTAAGTTGATTACTGTAATAACGGTGCGCTCCTGTCTTCTCCTTTCATCCTGTTTTCTTCTTCTTTCTTTTTTTAATATATGTCCCTTTATACTCGAAGCGTTCGATGGAGAACGCTTGAAGACATTCCTTGAAAGTAACCCTTTCTTGAAAATAAGTAACCGATTCCTTGAACATAAGTACTGTGACATTCTAAGGTATAATTAATGTAATCGATAAATGTAAGGTAGAAACGAATCACCTTTGCGATACCCGATTCATTAATATCGATATATTTGTATCGAACGTTATACAAAGAGAGATTATAAATTCTTATTCTATTCTTTACCGTATTGTATGATTGTTTTCTAAAGAAACATACTTGTGGATTATGATGGAACATGATGTAGTAAAAACGATTGAGCATCGCAAAGGTGTTTCGTTGCTTTAGGTAAGAGTCGAGAATTTCTTTTATAAATGGCGGTTCGCGTCAAGTGCCGTTATTTTATACGCGACATCTCGATTCACCAGTGAGAACAGAAAAGTATAATTTGTAACTCAGCATAAAATAGGTCCTCTGATATTGATTACGACTATCTCACGTGCATTGGGACGTGATTACGAGACGCGTTCTCAAAGGATACTTATAATTATACGAATAATCGAAAACGATATATTTAATACTGTGAAACGTGCATATTTTATACAGTTTACGTATGTTATTGTATTTACACTCGCAGACACGCACATGTCAAACACGTATGCGTCATTAACAGTTAACGAAAACACGATATACATGACGATTAATGACAATGACCGAACGACATACCTCAATTTCGTGGGTAGTTACCCTCCCTCAGTGCGTTTGCGTGGAAAAATTTGTTACAACTTAATTTTCTTTTATCTTACAACTCTGATCGTTCGTAATAGTTAAAATTTTTAATACACGAATGTATATGTAATAGTGACAAGGAGGAATGCCAAAGAACCATCAGAAATATCGATCAGAGAATATTTTTGTTTCTTTATAACAAGATTATCGGTGGAAAAAAAATTAGTAAACGCACTCTGGGCTACGCTTACGCGTTCTTGCAATGTACGGAAGCTAGTTTAATTCTTAGCCGAAAGCTACTTTAAATAGTGAAACGCTTTTTCGTGTCCACGGACTATAAAAGATGCTTTTCATTCATTCGGAATGTTACCGCCGATTGATCTAACGAAAGAGAAGATTTTCCTTGCACTTCATAAAGCGGAAGTGAGACAAAGTCTTCCTCTTGTTCTTCTTTCACGAGATTAAGAAAAAAGCGTCCACGAGCATTAAGAATAATTTCTTTTTTTTACGCGTAGGACGAACACGTAACAGTCACACGTGTGGTGCTACATATATATATATACATATATATATATATATAGATATTATATATATTTGCTTTTTATATAAATTTTATTAAGTTGCCCGAAAAGAGTATTTAATAGTTTAATACACATGTTAAGCGTATATTATCGATGTCTATTTACTAATGCAGAGTTCTGAAAGTAATAGTATATCAGATATATTGAAACAGAGTTTATATTTATATACGAGATTTTTCTATCGTTGACACATTTAGAAAAGAATCCGAAAATAATCGAAATAATTATTATTAATATGCTAAAAATGCACAATTGATTTTAATATGCAGACTGTTCGAAAGTATTGCATTTTATTTTAAACGAAAAATATTCCGATGCTTACGGAATATACATATACACATACATTTGTCAAAAAATCACGGACAAAATTGACGATTCTTTAAAATAAAATATAGAGTGTATTTTCATATAATTACGTTTGCTATCCAATATATACTGCCATTATTAAAATCCCAGATACAGTCGCTTATAGTATCTGGCCTATAGGTTGGTTGTCTTCTTAGTAAAGTATATTAAAAACGAAGTCTTTCTAGAGGATAAGTGCAGAATAACTTTAATAACCAATAGCAAACAGTATATAGGATTTTATTCATTGTAACAAAATCGTACTATTGTCTTTTTATTACTGAGTACCTGGCCGTGGTTTTCCATGCGACAGCTATTTTTTCTTAGGAGAAATGCATTGAATTGAAGCTAGAAAAATGGCTGACAAAATCTTATTGTTGTAACCCCTAAGGGAAAATTTTATTCTTCAAATAAAAGTGCCTTCGATACTAATCATCTAATGTTTATTTTTGCTTCAAGATACTCCATAAGTTTTAAAAGAAAAGTCTAAATGTTAAAAAAAGTACAAACAGTAAGAATATTACACGCATATTTTATTATAAAATTCAATATTAATATTATACACGCACATTCTCATGTCTCAATCGCAATCAATTCAAAATGAAATACATAATTTTACCTTATAAATAAAGATACATAATGGGAGAAAACAGTGAAAATAATCTTATTATATCTTAATTGTACCTATTTAGTGTGAGCTTATGAACCCCTAAAACGAAAAAAGATATATAAATATAATTACTTGAATAAATGTAAAGAGTACACAACCAAATCTACTTACACGATGATGTTATTAATTGGAATATGGATTAATTTAACAAAAAATCCTATAAATCCCATTATACAAAAACCAATGGCAGTGGCAATGGCAATTTTCTGAAATTCTAAAAATCATCGTACAATGAGTTACAAGTCGAAACTCATTTGTCAATCAACTTTATTAAAAACCTACCCTTTCTATCAGGCTTCGTGCATCGTTTAATAAGACGAATACTGTCTTTCGCGAATTGACGTCCAGGTTCGGTGAGTTTCTTCACTTGATCCATTATGTTCGAGCAACTGAAAGTAAAATGTACGTGTAACGAAGCAACACATTGAGCAAGTCACAGTTACACCCGATTTTTACAATTAGAACAAACCAATAGATGTGCAAATTACATATGCTTTTGAACATATAGTGCGCCTAATAATTTGTTATATCTCACTTGAACTAGATAGATTATATATATTCAATTTTGAATTCCTTAATAATAGAATTTGATTTATAGGTTATAACAAATGTTCTCTAGCGTATTATTAATATTTTTCTTAGTTTTCTTTAAAAAAATCGGAAAGTTGGTTTCCAAAACACTGTACTCACGTTGTGTAGTATTGGAGGGCGATTCACAAAGTGTTATTTGACGTATACCGCGTGTACGGTATACGTATAAAAATCTGCGCTCGTCAGAAATTGAGGCGCTACGTGGACACTATGCTGTAGGAACGTCACTTCCTAGTTACTGACGTTGGAATTGAAGAACTGCAGCGGGAATTTATAATTATTCAAATTTATAAAAATTTTCTGAATGACTTTCTGAAAAATTGTAATTTGGATAATAGTACAAAGTAACGAATAAGTAATTTATGAATATAAATTACATGGATTCACATAACTTTCTATTTCAAGAGAAAAAGTAAAAACGATACGGAAGGAAAAGTTTTTCTAAATAAATCAGTTTTCATTAAATGAAGGATAGATAAAGGGATGTTAATGCATGATATTGATTATCCATAATTTAATATACATAAATAAAGAAATTCATTTTATTATGAACTTTTTATTGAATAATATGACTTGAGAACACCTTACGAATTATGAAATGTCTGTTAGGGATTCCTACAATACTGGTCACGATCATATAAACAGGTCCCGACATTCACTAGGGGAAACCATCTGAAAATTGAGTTGTGCAAAAACAACATGGAAGAAAATAGATTCTCGTTTTTACGAGACAGACAGAGATGAGTAGAGTATTTCTGTCTCTGTCTGAAATATTCATAACACGTCATACATGCGCAAAACGAGAACCTTTTTGTCTTCCATGTTGTTTTTTCATGATTCAATTTTCGGATAATTGTCCCTAAACTCCAGTATGGAATGTCGAAATGATAGTGGCTGATAGTAGCCATAGGGTTTCCTAGAATATGAAATTTAGTTTTTTTTCCCAATTTTGGCACGAAGCATGTTTTGTTGAATATAGTTATGTTCAGTCAGAGAGAAAATCTGGTTCGTTGTAACATTTAATAATATTAGCAAAGAATAACATTAACATTACAAATCGCAGGTAGCTGTAAAAAAACTTAGCGTATAAAAGAAGATGGTTTTAAAAAATTATTTGATTATGTCATACTAATGTTAAATACATTCAATTTGTTTATCAGAATACTTCTGCAACATATATACTGCCACGAGTCGATTGTAGTATTGCACGTTGTATAGTGTACAGGCACACATATATTAGCTTCGACTTTGAGTGAAATTTCTACATTATCAGTTACCTTTGACACTTACGATTGTGGTTAGCCAGTCAACCTGTCAGGGAATTATATTTGGAGACTGTACTTTGACCAAGGAAATTAAATATGCAGATTAGTCGAACCTAGTTCAAATTATCAAATTATTTTATTACAAAATATTTTAATTATTACACGAAAAAAATATGGGTAACAGATCTAGTCTTCTTTTACGTGAAGAGGAAATAGCACAAATCCAAGAAGCTACTGGATGTAAGTTTAATTTATAAGATACTTATAATATTTTTAAATGATATCCATATTCACTGTTTTGTTTATGATATTCTTGTTCAAATGTATGCATATGTATTCAAATATTATGTAAGTTTATGCATAAGCATTATATCATTATTTTGATGTAATTATAGTTACGCCAAACCAAATTGAACGCTTATATAGTCGTTTCACAAGTCTTGATCGTGGTGATTGTGGAACACTTAGCAGAGAAGATTTCCTGAGAATCCCAGAATTAGCAATAAATCCTCTTGGCGATAGAATTGTAAATGCTTTCTTTGAGGAAAGTGGTAATGATAGGGTGAATTTCTTGCAATTTATGCAAGTGTTGGCTCATTTCAGACCCATTAAAAAGAATAGCCCTAATAGATTAAATTCTAGACAAGAGAAACTGAAATGTAAGTCAATAATATGTTGTTGATTAAATCTAGTTAAAAAGGTCTTAATATATTATAAGTTTCTTATTATTTTCAGTTGCTTTCAAAATGTATGATTTAGATAATGATGATTTAATTTCGAAAGATGAACTTCTAGCTATTTTGCACATGATGGTTGGTGCAAATATTAGGTAAGAAAGTAGTTCTGATTTATCAGTTTCAATATAAAGTAACAATTACATATCTGAACAATTTTTATTTATTTATTTTAGCGAAGAACAGTTAACTAGCATTGCAGAGAGAACTATAGTAGAGGCTGATGAAAATGGTGATGGAATGATTTCATTTGAGGAGTTTTCTAAAGCACTAGAGAGGACAGATGTGGAGCAAAAAATGTCTATACGATTTCTTAGTTAATTTATTTATTTTTGTTTAGATGATGCACAATTTGCTGATGTGTTGAGCATATGTAAGAAGATTTATAATTAATATTAATGAATACAATTACCTTTTGTTACATCTGCCGGTTTGTGATAAGGTTGAATAACGTTTGCTATTTAATGGTACAATAAAAGGAAAGATATCGTAAATTGCATTTCTTTCAAATTGTTATTAAAACAGCTGCAGTTTTAATTAATAAAAAATAGTACAATATTATATATTTTTATGATTCATAATATACAAACTCGATTGCCATTACAGATTTGGTAACCTGTTGTTTACAATAACTAATCCATTATTCGTTCTGCTTCACTGTTTACAATTTTCCAAAAGAAAATGAGAACGTGACCACATTTATAATAAAGAGCATTCTTGAAAAATAAGTTATGATATTAATGACACATTAAAAAAATGGAAACATGGATGTAAAATATGTATTACATTAATACTATGTATTTTATTTGTACATGAATTATATCTTGACTTCGGAAAAAATATTGGAGAATTATTATATATTTCATTAATCGTATATTTTCATTATAATGGAAATTCTTACTGTATCTATTTTACCTTCCTTAATAGACTGCAACTATAGGTGTCAATTATCATCATAGTGTCTGAGACATTAAATTTTACATATGCAAAACAATGAGAATATCTTTTGTATCGCTGCATTTTAAGCCGTGGATGATACAGCCAATTTTTTCAAATGCTCCATGAATACTTGTAGACTGACATCGTCAGTTAAGACAGGTGCTCCACTTTCCTAAATCATAATAACAATTAATTAGAAATTACAATTGATAATTGTAGAAGTAGAGAGGAATCAAAGAGTTTTATTCCCAAATCCATAGAAAAAAGAAGAAAAGATATTAGAGTTAGTTACAATTGATAAAAATATATTTTAAGAAAAAAGATGTCTTGATGCCAACCACCAGTGAATTGTGACAATACTGCTACAAAAAACTGTTAAAGTGTGTAGAATTTTATGCTTGCTTTATAGCAACATGAAATTGTGTTAAATAATGTCAGATAAATTAAAACGACTCAATATTAATGTTCCTGTAAACTTTCGAAGTAACGATTAATATGTTAGTTATTTTACTACTGTTAAGAAACGTGTATGATAAAGAGAAAATAAATATTTTACTGCATAGATAGATATCAACTGTCTAGGTCTGTAAATTTTTTCGATCAAATTCCATTACCAAAGCAATGAAAGCAAATATAATAAGAGAAATATAATTATCAAATGAATGAAGAACACACCCCACTGGGTATCGGCATCCCCTGGTTGCAGGATCACGGTGATAAAAATGATAATAAAAAAAATTATTAGTTACGTATGATTGATTCATATTTAATGTTGTTGAAAGTAAACAACAAATAAAATAGTTTGATATAGAAAAAATTTATGTTGTAAATGAAACGCATCATTCAGAATAAAAATGAAAAACAAAATATACTTACCGCTCCATAGGCGTACATATTATTGTGGGTTTGACTTGGATTTACTTTACTCAATAAAAATCTCGCTTGTGAACCACCTTGTTCAGTATCAATATATCTTGGTGCAGGAAACCGTTCAGCTAATATTTCAGCGGCATCATCAACAGGCGCTGCTAATAATTGTCTGAAATTCTCGTATTCCGGCAAATCTTGATATTTTAATTGGCGCCATTGTGCAATGGTCTGTAATAAATTAAACTCATTACGATCATATCATTTATTATAAGTAATCATAAGTAATAGTAACAAATAACTACCTCTCCATGGAATATAAGGATTTGGAAGAAAGTATCCATCAATAAAATCCTGTCTGGTTGAATAGACGAAGTATCTAATAAAACTGGTTCTGGGGGACCACTAAATCCATAACTATACAAAATTGGCTGCACCATTATTAAAGAATTTGTTAAATCTTCTCGCATGAGCATATGTCTGTAATATGTAAAATTCGATTAGTAACGAAGCGTTTCGATTGATCGGAACACAGAAGTACAACAGCTACTGACCTATAAAAACTAGTTTCATCGGGGGAATTATTAAATACTTGTAAGAATTGCGATCTACGCAAATGATACATAAATTGAGGATATAAAGAGAAATTCTCTGCAAGTCTAAAACTGTTTGGATCATCTTTTGCGTATTCTCCGAATTTCTGGCACTATTACAGAAATCCTTAACGTTAAAAAAATTACGTATGCCATATAAAATATTAAATGCTAATTTAGTAAAAAATATGAACCAGTCTGATAAGCATTCGATCGACCCATCTTAGAACATCTGGTCCGTCATCACTCTCCGCTTTAAATACCGCTAAACGTGACATAAGAACAGCTGCTGCTTCTTGATCAAAACCAGCACTTATATGATGCAAAGATGTTGATGCATCCGCCCAACTGTAATGAAGAATATTGTAATTTAAAATACAATAATATCTAATAATTGGATGATTATATTAACGTACTTTCTAGCGATTGTAGTAACTCTGATTCTTCGTTGACCGCTACTATGTTGATACTGTGTGATGAACTGAATGCAGCCCCTTCCACCTTGAGGAATCGGCGCAGTATGTTGATTAACAACCTCGAAAAACAATGCTGTAGTACTGGATGGCGTAAGGGAACAAAATTTCCACTGACATGTTCCACCTAATCCTACTTCCTGTTCTCCGACACTCGATCCTTTTACGCCCAGAGACACACAGGGTCCAATCGCACCCGAAACTTTGATTTCTCGCGATGTCTTTACTTCTAATGTCGCATTAAATGCCATTTTCAAGTCGCCTTTATGATCCTTAGCGAACACACGTTGGAACGTTTGTTTAAATAGAGAAGAATTGAAAGAATCTCCCATGACCATGTGACCACCTGTTGAGTTACAACATTGTCTCATTTCTAACAGACCGGTTTGATCGAGAGCGCATGAGTATATATCTATTATGTGGCCATTGGTTGCGGCTCGTGACGCGAGAGAATCATAGTGTTTAGTCGCCTTTTTCATATGTTTGGCGTTATCTTTTTGAATATCATGGTGAGATCTAATAGGCTGTCTTAAGTCGTCCGTTACGACTTGACCTGGTCCTTGAGAACAAGGCCCACCGACAAATAACATTATTCTGAAAATAATAGTAAAATATACTCAAAACACTTAAATACAATGTTTACAAATGAAATGTGTACCTAGCTCCTGTATTAGCATAACTGGCTTCCAAAAGACCAGTAGCAACGGCTAGTGCGACACCAGTTGATCGCAATGGACGTTTTCCCGGACCGATCGGCCATGGATCGCGTTGTAATTCTCCCAGAAGGTCTGTTAAACTCATGTCACACTTATGTACAGGCTGTAAAAAGCGATTAGCTGGCGGAAGTGGTTGTCCACTTGGTCCTCTTTGTTGATTTGGATTTTGACCCGGCATTGGTCTGCCTATACCTATAACATTCTATAATAAATATTTACTCTACATTGTTTTATTCTATTATAGAAAAATAAAAATATGTACCCAACATATCTTGGACTTGTTTTGGTTGTAAATCCTTAGTACCCCGAAAAACATAACTTTTACTACATCCTTCACAACCTAGTTCATGAACTTGGACCATTCTTCCAAATGTAATAAGACCAATTAGGGCATTAGATGGGAGCAGAGAAAGTGACATTTGCAATGAATCTTTGAGGGAACCTAGTTCTTCATCATCCATACATGTATCCACGACCAACAAGAAAATAGGAGGCAAGCATTGTGCTCTCTGTATAAAAATAACAATCAATATTGATCCTGTGGATCAATAAAAATACTGCTTCACCTTGATTTATAGATATTATTTACCATTATGGTATATTCAATTGTCGAAAACTTCGGTATCAATTCAGCCGGCTGATGTTGTTCTGAAATAGCAGCATATTGTGGAGGAAACTGAAAACATATTAAATATCAAAATATTATTTTATTTCTTAAGAGAAGATAATTTTGTTTAGTTTTCAAAACAAAATGACTTGGTTCTTACAGGATTCCTCTGAAAGCAAAGGTTGCACACCCATAGCTTAGCACGGTAATCCACCTGGCACAGTGGATTCAAAATTGCTCTACAAGTAGATCTTGTACAAAGAACAGGATCATACTGTATTGGTGGAAGATCTGGCCTTTCTTTGATCGGTTGGTAAAGTGTTCCTAATGGCACGACAAGTCTGGTGGCATCTAAACGTGAAGAAGGCCAAACATTCCAAGTGATACGTACTCCATCGCGGTCTTCATTTTGTTGAATGAAATCTTCATAAGTAGTCATTTTTCTATGATTAACGAATACCATATAATAACAAATTCAACTGATATTTAATTCCTATTATACATACAGTTTCTAAATATGTGACAAGTGTAATGGTGCAATTAGTGATTTTAGGTTAAACATACCTAATTAAATCGACGTTTAATTATTGTTTCCCGACAATGAGTTTGAAAGTATCTTAAATAATCTCAACTATCAAATTCTCATAGTTACAATATTGTTTTACAATTGTATTAAAACGACACAATTTCACCGTAACAGCACGACTCGTGCCGTCATTGAAGCCACGTCACTTGGGAGCTTGGAAGAATTACTTTGACGCATGCGTGCAGCGCTTTGATATCACAGGCGGTATTCGAACGTGAATTTGTAAGTAAACAAAAATTTGGAATATTTAAAAAGATAACCCTTTATAATGCTTTATATCATTCCTCTATTTTGTCGTTAGAACGAAAGATGTAAGCTAAATGTAAAGAGAACAATAAATGTGTCTAAGTACATTGACAACCTCACAATGCAATTATTTTTATTTTGTGGAACTGCGAAGTTCCAAACTTAACAGAAATGTGCATAGAATCCGAGGAGAATTATAATCGTGATATAATTTGTCAAGTACATCGATAAGATAGGTAATCCTCTTTTTAATAATAAATAATGCATTAAAATTTTTTTGCATTTTAAATAAACATTTTATTAAAGTCTTTGAAAACCCAAAGGCTATTAGGTTATTAGCTAAGTTGTAAAAAGAAACAAATCTTTTTTTTGTTAAATGCTTGACCAGTTAATAATGTTCTATTTTAAGCTGATTTCCTAAGAAATAGTTCTTAGTTGTATCTTTTTTTTAACAAACTGATGATATTTATGTTTTAGCATTTATTTCCAAATAAATGTGAGGATTTACATCGAAAAATACATGCACGTGGCAAGTTTGAAAGCGTGCGTAACAGTAATTATAAAAAGTGTAGCATAATTAGCGTAATATAATACGATAATATGTTTTTAAGAACTAAAAAGTAAAGTTCGCGGTGTCATTCTAGAACTAATCATGTTTTGTGACAACGAAATGGTAGGGATTCATTCAACCAATCAGCCACAAAGTGATAACGACCGATTCCGAATAGAATAGAGCAGGCCGAGTGTTTACCGTCCTTAGTCCTTATTTACTATTATCTATTATGCACTACTCATGCTGTAACGTGAATTAGCAAGTTTAAGCTTTATACGAGTCAGGAAGTCAGTATTCCAGCGTACGCGTTACGATACGATATCTGTTTGAGTCTCCATGTCACGTACATCGCGAGTGTTGATCCACGGCTAACCTCTGACACAGTGTATAATATCCCGTAAAAATGGATAAAAGGTAAGACGCGATGTTTCTCGTGGTTCATAAGATACATGGTTGTCAATTTGTATAATTTTGATGAATCTTCAGCAGGTTAGACGCTTCGAGGTTAGAGAATCGTGAGGATGTTATTAGTCATTCCAAGAAGAACAAAAAACGACCCAGTAAGAAAAGCAGTATGCTTAGCTCGTGGACGAACAACTTTCAAAACGACCAAAATAACGATATAGTACCTGGAATGGAGTATCCACAGTTATTGTGGCAGTCTAACATGCCGCAAAATTTTCAGAACAATGGACAACGTCTCTTTACTACAACATCTGACCCTAGCATGTGTGGTTATACGCAGATGCCTATGACATACACCATGGAGCCTGTTTCACTACCAACCATGTATAGACTGTATCAGCCGGTGCCAGTCTCTGGTATAAGAGCCGTTCACAGTAGACCCCGACGACATTGTAATCAAAATCAACCATTGAACTTGAATATGAACTCTATGGCAAATGGTTACACGAGTTTACAAGAAAATGGGGGAGGATCTCCTGTCCCTGCTAACTATCAGAACGGAGATTACGCGAGTTTGCCATCTACTGCTAATAAGAACAATGGAATAAATGGAGACGAGATAAATTCAGAGCATCGGAGGTATTCAGACCCTGGTCTTGGGTCTGCGGAAGCACCGGTACAGAGTCAGAGCGAAGACTCTGATAGCGCCGACAGTGGTAGCTCCATTACTACAGTTGGACGTAGCAATAAGTTAGTTCTATCTCTTATCGAACAGGTGAGTAGTTTTTCTTAATAAATAAACATAGATTATAGCCACATAAACACAGGTATATATTTAAGGCATTACAGAGACGTAATCAATAATCGCGTAATTTTGCTTCCAGATGACAGAACTGAAAAAGAGCAATAATCAACTGTTTAAAGAGTTAAACGAAACAAAGTCTGAAATAGGTAGTATGAAGACAAAGTTAGCAGTGTGTAGTTCTTCGGATTATCAACCAGGAATGTTATCAGGTAAATGTTAACGGAAATTGTTATAGTATCTTATTATTAGTACCTCTATTTTACGATACATTTTTGTTACTCTACTTCTATGTTTTTACATTAAATCCGTATAATTAAAAAGAAATTAATCCCATAAATATTTGGATTGTTTCAGATTTTATTCGCGAAATCAGGCAAGCCAACAAAACATACGAGGAGGTACTAGTTTCAAAAGTAAAATTCATGATCGAGGAAAAGCTGAACCAAAGGTCGTTGGAAGTGGCAAATTTAAACGTACGTATTAAACTAACTTATAAAAAATTAATTTCTATTAGTTACTAATTAGTTTCTAAATCAAATTCCCTATGTACTAATTAGCTTCACCCCATACGCTTACTCGTATCACAGTTATTCAAAATACCGACTCATAATCGTGATTCGGTAACGTAAAAGTTTTCCATAAACAAACACAATGTGTTATCGTTATACTAGTCCTTTCGATCGTAGACTCAAGCGTCGATAGGTTTGTGAAAAAGTTCGTTCGGTGTAGAGAAGGCAGGAAACTTCGAAACGGGATAAAAATTCAGCGGATAGAAAACGTGGGAAGTGAAAACAAAGCGGATAAAGAGAAAGGAAGAGAAAGAATCTACTTTGCAGTTAGGCTACGGTAATGTGCCGCTCCGACCGACGCTTTCGGCATTTCCATGACATGGTCATGGACGTATTGTTTGCGTAGCATTCGTACGTTTTGTTTGATTAGGACGGCCAGGTGATCTTCGCTTCTCCCCTCTCTCACCTTTCCCCCTTTTTTCCTTTCTTACAATTTTCCTTCCTCGATTATCATCTGCGCGCGAATTTTCATCGATCAAGTTCGTCCGTACGCGTTTCCTGAGACCCCATCTGTTTTTGTTTGATTATTTATGTACGTTTGCGTTGGAATTTTTATATACCGTTCTTCAAATAAAGACTCCCCTGTTTTTCGTAATATTTATATCGACTGCGCAGCTTCATATTAACAGTAAGAAGTATCTAGAGCGTATTCATATTCATGTCTAGCAGAGAGTTAGCGATTGAAAAGAATGAGCCGCCTTTAAATATATACATACATAGTTTGTTGTTCTCGAGTAATTTTTCACAGCGATCTATTTAATATGAAGCGTTTCACCGAACTTAGTCAACGTATCGTTTATTATTTATGGAAGAGAACATAATTTTTTCCGTATTTCAATCAAGATTGGTATTCTCGTTCGATTAATTTCTTATTATCTAAGAAGGGGATCCGCATACCAAAGTAATCCTCAAATATATCCGCATTTATTCTGTTCATGAGAGATAACGTTCAATTTGAATCTTTGCCTCTTCGTTATTTTATCAATAAAAAATATCTGCTGCTGTTCTATTTTTCATACTTTCACATTAGGTTTTGAGTATTCTTTTCAACCAAAGAGGTACACGAGACAAAAAATCGGTATCCAATTGTATCAGGTCATCCACTGATTAATGCAATATTTTTCACCGCGTATATTAGTCGAGAATAAACAATTATTCAGTGATATATAATCGATCAGTATTTTGCATCATTTTTTAAAATTACTTTCCTCTATCGAGTCCATTCAGTTATCGAGTTTTCTCTCGTGAGTTTTATTCTTTCCAATTCAACTCTCAGCAAAGTCACATTAATTACATAAATCTACCTGACGTAACGTGTGAATCATACTTTACGTAAATGATATATTTCTTGATACGATCTATCTGAGAAATCTGATGCGTTCAAACGAGAACATCTCGTACAAAGAGCCTAGGTATTATATACTTAGACGATACTTAGTATCGTGACTAAAATTAATTCTAAAATTATTAGAAGGATGAAATAATATCTATATCTTCAGCTCCAAGGTCAAATGGAAAAATACAATATTAATTGACACAAAAAACAACCTTCTTCTTCTTCTTCTTCTTCTTCTTCTTCTTCTTCTTCTTCTTCTTCTTGTAGTCTCACAAAAAAAGAAAAAAACGAATCTCCATATTATAGCAACCCCTTCAATTTAAAGACTCGAAACGTACTCTTACTCCGATTGCATTCTCCTGCTGCCATCGCAGTAAAAATCGTCTTCATCCCCTAATTGGTCTCACCGAGGAAACGAAAGGCAGCTTCGTGTTCTCGATAAAAACCCAGCCTGATACCGGAGAACCTAATGTAGACGTAATACGAAATATCCGTGACGTTTGGTAAAAATGATTAGGTTTCACATGAGGGTGTCAGCTACGGGGGTAGAAAGGAAGACGGAGGAAGAGAGAACGCTTCGCCCCGTGTGTTACGGTGCGTCGAGGGACGAGGAAGGGTGAAGGATGAGGCACTTAGCGGCTGTCACGGCCTCTCCCTTGGCCTCCTTCCTCTCCCTCTTTTCCTCTTCTGTCTTCTCGGGTTTCAACCATCCATTAGCCTCATCAGCCGAAGCGATGGCCGTCCGCGCCATGCTAGCCTCTCTTCGTCTCGTTGCCAATCTCCGTAATTGAACCTCCGGGACCTTCCACTTTCGACCATGTAAATTTCTGCCATGTTCGCTTTCTGGCATTTCGACGCGTTTTCACGCGGTCCAAGTGGCCGTCGCGACGATTCACGGAATCCTGTTCTTCGCACCGTCTCGCTATTTTGATTTTCCGCTCTTCACAAAAGGATTTTCCTTTACGTCGGCGACGAATTTTTATCGCTATCGAACAGACCGTTTACGATTGCGAATATTTTATAATCTTAGAATCTGATGTCTTGAAACGAACGTTTCACACGAGGAACGCTCAATTGGTATTTTCGTTACATCTTGGAAAATTACGATCGAAGGACGTTCCCAGTGTTGTTTAATTCTTTGACTATCATCGCAACTGGCGTTAGATGAAGAAATTTAAGCGGATTTTAAGGAATATCGTATAACGTACAATATGTACGAACGTACGTACTTGAAAATCAATTATCGTACCACGTGCAAACGAATATCATAAATGCTTCCTCTCAAAAATATTATTTCTCTTCCACGGCACTTGGTAATTGCGAGCACGTTCTAGAGAATCGTACGAGCAAAGAGATCCAAGCCAGTAAAACGTTATCTGGCGAAAAATTGCAGGTTGCTATGTAAATTGTTTGATTTCTTTCGAAACGTGCCGAGCCATCTTATCTGTGCCGAGTATTATTGCCCCCCCCCTTATCTTTTATCTTTATCCTCGTTTTCTTCCGACGGGAAGAAACTTCGGGAAAGATTTCTTTCGACCGACCGTCTTAAAATTCATTAAACCTGTGCACATCTTTATTTTTATGTCTCTGTATTTCTAATAAATTCACGCTTCGCCAATAATTTTCAAATTATTTCTAAATAGAATAGAAACCTTTTACGTTAACGAAAGAACATTTATGAACGCACGAGTTTCTCGTCGGATCGTTTCAGAATCAAATAATGAAACTGATGGAGGAGAAAGAAGAAAGCGACAGGCGAATAGCAAAACTGGAGGAGGAAGTTGCCATGTTGAAGCTGAACGTAAAGTGAGTACCCAGTTATAGTTTGGCATGATTATTGCAAATTCCTGTAATAAACTTTGCTACTTCTTCATCGTTTCTTCTTTTATCAAATACAGGTTTTGTGGATTGTTTTACACGTGGTTTTTCATCTAGTATGCGTTTCGCACTGAATTTAAATCTTGTAAAATATCATTGATATCGATAGACCACGTGGAATTTCTATCGATCCAACGTATTTTCCAATTGCGATCACGAGCGATAAGCGTGGAATTTCACGGAAAAGTAGCTTTGTCGAAATAATTTATTTCTACGATTTGATCGGTGGAAGCAAATTTGAAATTTGATTTGCCGTCGCATATCGCGATATACTTTCCTTTTCTTTATTACATACTTTTATTGGATCTTTTTCCGAACCAGCGGAAAGATCGTATAAGATCGTAGTCTTTTCATTTTTTATTTTTTTCCAATTTTTTCCATTCTCGCCCTCTGTTTCTTTCGCGTCGTTTTCCCCGTTTTCCTGCATTCGGGCAGGCCGAACAAAATTACGATATTTCTATTATTTATATCGTCTTATCTATTGTTAGATTTCTTTGTCACCTAAAAGGAGTGTTTCGTTAATTAAAAATGTACTTTGCAATTTTACACGTGTTTTTATTTACGACTTCATTGTCTTTTATGGCAGTAGCAAGAATTTATTTCTAATTTGAGCAAAACGTTTCGATGCAATTTTTGTTGATTTAACGCAGAAGATCGGTCACCAACCGTGTTGCTAGAACTTTATTTCTTCCTTTGTCGTCTATAACATATTATAGAAGATATATATACAATATTTTCAATTTTCTTATAGGAAATCTCTGATCACCGAATTAATTACTTTGGTCTATTACTAACAACCAGCATGCAACAACTTGCCTTTGTAGCTCTAGAAGTATTCATTTCTCTAAATAAAATATTACACGAACATTTAACAACCGAAACCATCCGAACTACAAAATTATTAAGCGCACTAACTAACACCTTAGCTAGAACTTCTCAAATAATCACTCGAGCTTCTACCACATTTTTTCCTCTTTTCAGCCTATTCGTTTTTACTTTTAGACACTTTTCTTTAAGATCTTTTAACAAACTAACCGCTAATTTCTGATCTCACAGAATGCTTGCGAGTTGCAATTTATCTCTTATTTTTCAAAACCACTAAATTAATTACCTAGCTGAAATTGCTTTAACTTTCTTCTCTTAGATTTAAGTTTCAACTCGGAATGTCGTTCCCTTTGCAAACTGGTATTCGTCCCTCTTCTCGAAAATCATTAAAAAAAAAAAAACAGTCTTGAAACGTTCATCGCTAAATAGTTATGTATCCAGCGTATTATCATACAGCCATACTCTTCTTTCCTTTCTAAATTTCAGAAAATCTAATATACACGTCGGTATAGAATTTCTCTTTACGGACGTTAGTTACCAAATATAATTATTTAATTTTATCGCAGTAACGTTCTTTCGATTTAAATCACCGAGTAAACGCTTAAACGAATCGCCACTTGTTGCTTAAAAGCTATTTCAAAATCCTCTTAAAGATTTTTCTCGCTAAATGATTACCAAACTAAATGGCATCTATGCGACACTATTCTCTAACGCTAAAACCATCCAGCGAACGCTTACGAATCGTCATTTTAACAGAAAGCTTCTGCGAAAACACTCGCTGTTTGTAAGTGAATTAGTCGAAATTATTGCGGATCACTTGGATATTTAGTAACTCGCCTGTCGCAAACCTTCATCCACTGAACCTGAATTTGAGAAACGCTGCAACTCAGTCTCGAGATTCGAGAGAAACTTCACCCACTTTTAAAAACGAAAAAGAAAAAAAAATGCACGAGACCATCTCCCAGCTTTCTTATCCTTCCATCTTCTCTTTGCACCCGCACTTTCTCAATTATTTACACCCCGCACGTGAAAATGGGACCGCATGCACCAAACACCCACCCACAAAACGCAGAACCAACAAAACACATACGCCGTCTAATGGATAATACGCGCGCGCGATCTCCGCGTGCTGAACACATATGTATATATAAACATGGTGGAAATTGTGTGTTGATTGGCACGTAGCAACGAAGGCCGCGAGATCGCCGCGTTCGAGGAAGAGACTCTGGCGCTGAGACGGGAGCTGCAGGAGGCCCGGGCGTCCAAGTGCCTGGCCGAGAATCACGCGGCAAAGTGCGTAAACGCAAGATCAGTCACGCCTGTCGCTACTTTCGATACTACGCAATCCTACGTAACCAGCACCCCCGTGCGTACTGCTCTATCCGACACCTGTAGCCTGATCCCCGCACCACCGTCATCGACACCGTCGTTGTCCTCGATAGTCCCACAACACATCACCTCGTTACTACGTTCCCGAACCGCGGACCTGGCTCACCATTTCGTCGCGGACAAGACGAACGTTTATCCAACCGTTGATTGTAGCAGTCCGACAACGTCCATCAATGCTTCGTGGTCGTTGGATGATCAGTGTCAGGTGTCTAGCAGTGGTAACCAGTCGCCGCTGATAGTTACCGCTAGCAACAGTTTCGAGCAACATCGCACGGACGTCAGTTTGGACGAGAGCTCCACTTTCTCTGCTTCCGAGCTTGCGTTAGAGACCAAGAGTTGCGATCAACGCGAGGACCACGACCTTGCCCTCGTGGAACATCGTTTGGAAGAGAACTCGAGCTCGAAGAAGACGAAAGACGAGGATACGGCGCGAGACGACGAGCCTAAAACGGATTCGACTACGACCAAGAGCCTTGGCGCGATATCCTCGAACGTGCAAGAGAAAAGGATAAGAGAGTCGAAGAAGGAAGCGGAATTGTCGCGCGTTCATCATCAGAGAGTCGGATCGAAGAAGTCGAGGAAGAAGAAGGGTAGTTCGGTGTCGAAGAGATCGTTCGTCGAAACGGACAAGGGTGGAACGGTCGCAGAGAGGAACGACAGTGGGACGAAAGACGCGCGGAGAACGGTGAGCGAGGACGAAGATCGGAGTCGTCTGAACGGCGGCGACGACGACGTCGACGACGGCGA